>NC_133699.1:1536642-1586642 GCF_048934315.1 Petromyzon marinus
AAGAACCAAAGAGTAAGTATATGATGTAAGCTTTCTGTACAGTACAGGATTAATGCTATGAAACATTTTCATTTTCTTCCGTATGTTGTCAGACACGGGAAGCTTTTCCCCCCAAATATAAACACAGTACTGTATATACATTCGCAAATTCTACTTTCTCGCAGATTTTCTCGTGAATGTCGGGGCCTTACCGTACAGATGTTGGTCCATCCTCAACATGTGAATCAGATATGAGGCCATCGATATGTAATGTGTTTTTGCTAAAAAAAAAAACAACGGGAAGTATAGTAGCTCAATTGAAAGTCAGCCAATGCTGTTTGTACCACCGTGTCTCACCATCCCTTCCTTCATCATGCCAGATCCAGCAGCTATTGCTAAGTAAGTTCCCATACTTTAATATCTGCTTTCGGTCTTCCCCTGGGTCTCTGACCTCGAGATGCACACTGCCATACCAGTGCCATTGCCCTGGGTGAAAATACCGAGACAAATACCTGCCATAACGACTAACAGGATTTAACAACATATGCAATAGTCGTGCAATGACGTACGCATACGTGTTCGATGTTGCTTTCTAAGGCTTCACCGCGACCTCCGGGTGAAAGGCGTTTTAGAAGTGGAAGTTATTATTGTTTACGTAACTCTGTCTGAAGAATGTGTATTTCTAGTCATTGTTTAGCTTCGAGGACATTTCATAATTAATCCAAGCACTCGATCCTTCAAATTTCCCACTGGAGTCTCAAAATTGTAAATAAAAAATAAAGAAACCCGCCATGACACAGGCCGACAGCCCCGAAGGTGAGACAGATGGACTGAAAAAAATAAAAAGCCTTTGCTTTGAACACTGTAACACCCCTCCGAGGAAACTGGCATGTCCCGGAGCAGATTGCTATCCGTTGCATATTCTGCTATGCGGTATTGGGACGTAAGCCATGACAGCAGACATTTCAATTTTCATCGCAATTTTTTTTTCAGAGCCCCCAAAACTTCCCCCGCCCCCCACTCCCCGCCATTACCTCCCCCTCCCTCCACCCGCACAGCATCCGCGGCAAGTCTGTGCGCTTTTCATCACGCTCGCAAATAAATTAATAGCGCCATTAAGAATCCGCCGACGTGCCGGTGTGGGCGTGGGAAATGGGATCCTAAATGAACGAGTCAAAGCGTCGCCCGCGAGTAAGGCGCCCGCACATCATCTGTGGTCAAAACAATAAAATGAAGACACCATTTGGTCAATCATGCCTTTTGGAATATATTTGCCGGATCCAGACACCGTGCATAATCTCCTCAAAAACATGCGACCTGGCCCTGAACCCAGAACTTCATTGTACATCGCACAATTTCAATGCATCCGCTGCATTGTGGTGAACTGCATGGATCGGTGTGGGCATGCATCTTGACACAATGAGAACAGCAATATTGCGCGTGCGGCAGCAGTGCGCCTGGGTGTCCTCGTGAACGGCAGCATGATTAGCTTGTTTGACAAAATTAATTCGATGTTGTCTTTATTTACCCGTGTGAGAGTGAGAGTGAGCACATTGAAATGCACGCAACTGGAACGAACTGGCTTGGTCTTGTATGTCCTTGCGAATGATGAAAAGAATGAAGCCGATTATCCTTGAGTGTTTTTGTTGTTTTAGAACCGGATAATTAGCTTCTGTCGCAAGCGAGAACTCAGCTAATGACTAAGTCAAACACGGGCGTAAGTGGCACACAAAAAATGTGTGCACAATTTTCTTTTTCAATGTTATAACATTTTTTGCCTTCTGTATCTACGGTAAAATGTATAAAAAGCAATGGAAAGTGCACAAACAAGGAAAAATTGCAACACGTAATTGTAATGCATAAATCTGAATGAAATATATTCATAGTAACCGATATATTTATTGCTCTGTCAGATTCCCGAAACCGTCACATTCATTTTTGCCGGCTAGTAATTCATACCGTGAAAGAAATTTGATCAAGACTGGGTCACTGGGTGCTTAAGATTCACTTTGCAAGAGGCGCACTCCGTAATTCCTCGCAGAAAATTCACAAAAGGCTGCGGGAAGTGGGGGGGAGGTACGGAAATCGGAGTCAACCCCTTTACGGAGCTGGCTGAAGTTTGCTGTGGGCACATGCACCATTACGACTCCCCAGCCACCTAAGCAACACACCCTTGATTATCTGGCATCCACTTATTTGGGAGAGCAGCCGTTACTACCCCGGGTGTTGTTTTGCCTCATTTGAAACAGCCAAGCGAGGGAGAGTAATGGATGGGGCTTATTTCAAGCATCACGCACGGCGGTGTTGGTTTATAGCGGCTGATCCACCACTGCTCGGGTGTGTATATATCGTCCAATTTACGCGCGTCACTTTGGAGCTCCTTTGATGGGCTATGCCCTTGTAGTTTTGGGGGCTTGCCGCTCTCGTAAATTCACGCAACTCTTTTAATTACAACGTGGCCCCATAAACAGAGTGCCTCTCCCCCGAGAGAGTTTAGCGCGTAAGTGGTGCCGACGTAATTTTCCTCCTCTCCCTCTCTCTCCCCGAAGACCCACCGTCGTTTCGGTGGGCGCTACGCAAGAGGACAAGACGCCGCTGGAATGTGAAGAGCTGAAAAAAGGAGAAAGTCAGTTTCCATATTGATCGCTCGTGGTTTTTTTTTCGCCAGTGAATTTCACGACTCTGCATACATTTTTATGCGATTTTTTTCTCCGTATTTGGAAATGTGGCGTACGGCACGACGTCGCATATCCGACCGCCACGTATCCACTCTGACCATTTAGATGCGCATACCCAGCGCAGCATTAGCATACGGTGTAACTGTAAATGTTGTATAGACATTCACATTGTGCAGCATTAAGAACCGAGAGCCTATGAACGGATATAATATTGAATTAAATGTGGTCAAAATTACCTATGAAGAAACGATGGGCGGAGTCCACGTGTATATATGGCCCCATGAGAGATTTATAATTTGTTAATGCTTTACATAAGCGTCTAAAAATAATTACATTAATGGCCAGCTTGCAGACTTTTTGCTGATGCTTCCGCTGAAATAAAGTAGGCCTCAGGCAACGTTTAACAATGCCATGAAAAGTACACATCGAGGTAAGATGAAATTAATCTATGCTCCATTATTCTGTTCTGAGGACCATTATGATGATCACAAGCTACATCAGGGGAAAAAAGTGCACCTCGTAAAATGCAATCAATTAGCAGCCACGAGTGAAGATTCTAGTTTGATGCCCTTGTGGTTCTGTGTGGGTTGGATATGGGTGATTAGTATTGACAATGCAATTAATGCCCTTAGCCTGTAAATTGGCTCAACTAAGAACGTATTTTTTTTGTCTGAAATGAGGATGAGGCCTAGGCGGTTTCACGACGGCGGTGAAAGTTTCTAAGGATAGTCATCGTTGCCCTCGTGAGGGTTTAAACGTTTTATGACCATCATTATCGCTCGCAAAATATGGCGTTGCAACAGAGTTGGCCAAGCAAGCAGAGTTGGCCAAGCAAGCTGAACGTCCCCTTGGCTCTGCAAAGAGGTCATCTATTCGTGAAACTTGAGAGATAGCTGAGACCTCCCCTCACTGATACGAGCCTCTTGCGAGGATTAGCTGGGTTGAAACACAATGAGAGAAAAAATGAAATGATATTCAAAACTCAATAGAGTTATGGAAATTCTGCTCGCACACACCACTGCGAACAGAATGGCCTTCACTTCCGGAAGCTCGAGAGAGGCACCTCAATGGGGCGTTGGGTCCTGCTCTCCCACACAGGACAGATGTCTTGATGGCAAATATAATCATTTGCTCGTTTAATTTTTGACACGTATCCGCCGTGGTACAAATTGGTGCAGGGGGGAAAAAGGCATAGCTGTAAGAGCAAAAAAAAATGTAACGCTGAAAAAATGCTTGGTCGATCTTTTTTGAGTAAATAGAAATGTTCTGTCACTTTTTAAAAATTAAATTTTGCCTGACACGACCCATTCGTAAGGTTTGAACTATGGATATGTTAATTAATAATTCTATGCATATATAATCGGACAATATTGTTTTAGCAAATTCAATTGTTTTGTCACTGTTAATAACTGAACGTGACAAGAATGGCGAATGATGCTGGATGTAATTACCAGCGAAAAGTCGTACTCAAAAATTGTATATGTTGTGGATTCACTCAACACACCGGTGGGCTAAAGTAGTGAACTATTTGTCTTTTGTCAACATGGCACTTTTTTTTGCTGATTGGCCGTGTCGGGTGGTGGAGGGTTACGACACATTTATAAATAACGCGATCTAACCCAAAAACCCTTATTATAAGCCTACGTGTTAAACTAAGAATAGAGGAGAGCTTATCACATCCAATACCGTATTGCCCGCAAATCCTATTATCTGCGGATAAGCGGAATAAAACATCAGATAATCCCACGGACAGTAGGATCTGTCGTATATGACCTCACATTACCGCAGGTAAGGATGAGTTCTCCTTCACAGTTTTAACAATATTACAGCGTGTTAAACATCTCACTGTGTCGTTGAAGCCTTAGACGAGGAGAGCAAGCGGGTGCACTGTCACCTCTCCTGCTTGACACGAGCTGAACATTAAAGCCGATTGAAAAGCCAAAAGCCGCGGGTCTTCTTCGAAGTGTTACCTCCACGTGAAAGGTAACCCTTTGTAGGAAATTGAAATTGTGTCCCTGCCGAAGAGGAAGCGGCGCAATGGAATCGCGAGTTTCAAGAGCGCGTCGGCAGATTGCGTGTGGCGTCCCAAGCAGTGGCACGTAACAAGCGGTGTTTCTACCCAGTAGTGGAGACGTGCCTGCAATGATGATCGTAACTCATGTTGCTGAACCTGGAGGGTAAGTCGCTCAAAACCACAACGTTATCATGAAGTATGCACTTTCGCTAATTGGCAAATTTACAAGAAGGCGAGTATGTAGTAGCCACTATTCTATTATTGCGTACGATGGCAATGCGTTCAGAAGCTAAATGCCAATGTCGGCTAGCCGCAAGAGGGCTTCAGGAGAGAGAGTTGGTGTCCTTGTGACTCTTAGCTCCATCGACGACAGTGGTTTACTATACACGGTCTATAGTTTGGGCTACATGGCCAGAATCGCGCTACTGTGGTTTGTCTTTAATTTTCCAAAGATGCACTCACAGGCCTGTTAATGTTCTAATGCGGTTGATGGTTATACCAAAGCCAGGAGGTCTCGAATAATGTTTATTCTGGACATCCGCATTGCTTCACTCTTTTCGTCAGCGTTCTTCCATATCTGTGTGGGATTCTAGGATGATGACAGCACGATCCCAGGTGGGGGATCGGGACTTGAAGTGGTGGCAAGGAACATCGCCACTGCGGTAACAGTACGCACGTGGCTGGAATAAACAGAACAGACGAGGCTCCATATGTTATGCCACCACGCACAGTATTATCATTAAATATGCATGATCTCCACATAGCTGATTTACTGGACTTGAGTAATTCCCACTGTGGTTCGAGTTTTCACACGGAAACATAACAAATAGATGAGGCTCGAGTTGTTATGACCAGGGCCGGACAGACACACGCTTTAAGGGGCTGCAGCCCTACGGCTTTGTATTTTGACAGGTCCAGCAAAATGGTATAATCATTTATAACGGTGGAAACACAATACTGTTGTACTGTGATAAATCCCGCAGAATAATTTTCTAATTATAGCCATAGCATCATGAGGTGTTTTACGACCAGTTATGTGGCCAATATTTTAATAGTTTAATTCCTTTAAACGTTTACTGAGCTTTAATATTATCGATATGAAATTGAACATCTAGAACTGGAGTAACCAAGCGAAATAACAATGGCTGGTGGGAGCAGTGGCACTGAATACGTTTACCCGAGTTCGATTTCCCGTCCAGGGCTAACATCGGTGGTGAGTGATATCTGAACCCGTGCTGCCCCCCATCACACTGAGCAGCATGGCGAGCTATTGTCAAACAACACGTCGGGAGGCCTTCATCCAGCAGTAGATTGAGAAAGGCTGGAAGGTTAAAGAGTAAAGGAGCCCCCCCCATCCTTCCCCTAGAGGGCTAACCGAGTTAAGGAATAAGACACCAGGGATGTAGAATTACTGAAACACATCGTATGGACAGGTTCAACATATCAAATGTGAGTCATAATCATTGTACTCCGCACTGTGTCTATCCTGGTGTCAATTCCCATGCATGCCATCTGCGTGTACCTGAATCGTTTGTTCAATAAAAAAAATACTTTTGGAGAAAAATATCAATGGAGCTTTTGGCGTCGGGCGTGGATGGCGGTGAACGAGCACCGAGGAGGAGTTGAATAGACAAAGAGGGGCCCCTCTTCCCAAAACTATAACAGTCCTGGTGCCTATCAAACGCATGCTGGTCGTGGCCTTGACTCACAAAACATCTGTGAAAAGGAGCTTTATGGCTCATCGGATTCCTCCAGTATGAATGGAATATATATTCTGACTCTGATCACAGGTGATGGTCGCAGCCAATGCCACACCCTGCCTCCCACGCTTGCCATTCCGGTTAAGAGCCTCGCATTTGCCAAGCGGCATTGCGCGCACACACACACACAAGAAAAGGGACGGGAGTTCGGCTGTCGATAATTACTGCCTCGGATCGATACTTCATTACGGGATGCTCTGGCTCTCTGGCTGGGTGTAATTAAGTAGCACTCTTGAAAAAATTGGCAGCGGTGGCAGGCCATCATTTTGCCCGAGTTGTGCGAGCATTCTCCCAGTACTAATCCGAACTCTAATCCGGACCCTAAGTCCACATGGCAGAATGGAAACCGCCATCGATAAGGACAACCTGCGGACGAAAGTTGCTTCGCCAACATGCTTGTAAAGCACTGCTTAAAAACTAAAAGATGGGGTGAGGAGTGGTGGCACATTGGCTGGTGCTCTGCCCTTTGTATCCGGCAAGCGGAGGTCGATTCCCGTCCACGGCTAACGTCAGTTTGTCACAACTGTTGCTGGCAATGCAGGGCCGCCACCTTTACCTTTGCACGACATGATCCCAGATGTTGTAGCGCATATTTTATGTTCAACATTTTAAGGCATTTTGCCGCCATTTGTATCGCATTTATACTCATTTGCGCTCACAATATGCGCTTCAACGTGCCTGGCTAAATTGAAATAACAATTGTATTTTAAAACAGTTTCCATCAATTAGGTCCCTGAATACACGATCGCATTACCATTAATCTGTAAAAATTACACACACGGCAGTATATTGCGTTATTTTTCATGTAAAAGGAGCTAGTAGTTATTCAGTTAGACAACTGGTGTCTACGAAAGAAATGAGGTTAGAACGAGATTCGCTTCTACCTTGGAAGTGTGACAGGAGCCCTCTGTTGTTGCACAGAGTGCCATGTGGAATACGAAATTGCCACTTCAAATATCATGCTATGAACTAAAAAAAAGCTAAACTTGAACCAATTATTACATGGAATGACTGCATTTGTGAATGTTTTTGTACCCTATAATTTATTTTATTGCAGTGTTGAGTTTGCGTATTCCAGCACACTATCCCTCACTTGCCAGGGGAGTGATGGCACTTTAGTTAGCCACTGCACACTGAACCCGGTGACCTAAATTGGATTCCTGGGTATGGCTAAAATCAGTGGCGAGTGATATCTGAACCGATCTTGGGAACGCCTCCTCGCGCAACAAGCCCCAATAACCAGCACGGTAACGTATGGTCAAACAACCCATATAATTGATGCGATCTAACCCACAAAAACCTCTATTATGAACCCCCTTCATTGCCACAGCATGGTCTGACTTTCATTTAACAGTAGATTGACAAAGGGCTTTCAATTAACTAATTTAGAAATAACATGTACAATAATTACAACACAATTACTTATTGCAATTGTAATTACAATCTTCAAGTTATATTCATGTATTTAAATCGTGGTTGCTGAGCACATTTTGAAAGGAATAGAACCCCAATCAATCGGCAGCAAACAGTACTTTTAAATGCGTAATAGATAACAGTTAATGCGTTTATTTAGTCTTTTTTAGGGGGGCCTGGAGCAACAGAATTTGTAACAAATTAAAATTCAAGGTTACACTTCAATGTATTATTGGACTTGTTTACTCAGGAACATAGCCTCACTGAGTCTCAAGATAATTTTGCAGGAAAGTCTTTCCAAGTTTTTGCTACGTGCGATCCTAATTGAACAAATCTGGGTAAAAATGTAAAGGTGCGGCCTAAACTTCCTTGCTCATGCCACTCTGCTGGTGGAAGGGCCTCTACTAAAGAGTTCTCGAGCCACCTCAAGAGGGTATTTTAGTCTACTCTTCCACACTGGCCAGACGTCTTGGAAGAGGTGGGAGCATCCACCCTTTACTCCACGGCAAACGGCCTCCCAATTGTCTATGGAGTACCGATTTGTACCGCTGGGAGATTTAAGTAGCTGTTCACATTCTAACAGCTGCCGTGCGAGGAGATCGAACCAGTGACCTCTGGATCGCCAGTCCAATGTGCTTACCATTACGACACAGCAGCAACCTCCAATTGTGTTCATGCCAAGTTATTGTTCACGTCTAGCCAGTGCTGAGTCACACAGGCAGTTGGAGGAAAATAACCAAGTGCGTTCACCGTCGCTGGCAACCGTCGTTGTTAACCAGAACAGCTGGTAAAATGTATTCTGAATCAGTGACTCGCGGTATGATTCGCTTGCGTGTGTTTAGCAGTGGTAGCGTTGTAGCGTCAGGAGCAGTAATCCCCGTAATGCAGGTGGCGTAATTGATCAACCAAGGAACTACTACCCGGTGCAATGCGAGTGATCTTTGTATCATCGTAATCTTTAAAGTTCACGGTTTCGAGCACCTGCCAGTCTTATCCACCGCCCCTCCCCCCCCCACTCCCTCGCAGAGCAAGCGCCACTTGAATCACAACTGTGGGGGATTCCAACGTTCCACGCCTCTCTATTCACGCATTTATTCCTCTTCAGCCATGGTGAATCCACTGGTCGATGAAGGCCTCCCCGAGCCCGTCTGCTGCATATCTCAGGGCCGTGCTCTGCATTCATTCGCCGAGCACTTACGCAACAACACCATCGGCTCACTTCGTGTCGGACGAATTCCCATCCTTTGGCCCCCCCTGCATATCCTCTTCTTGACCATCAGACGCCAACTCTTTCTTGCTACGTGTGGTATGTGTGCGTATGTTAAACTTCTTTCGCACCGTACGTAGCCAACCGTGCCAATCGGATGTGCGTGGGAAGGACAACAAACTAAAAGCAGTGATAACGAAATTAGTTTTTTATCTAACTAAGCCCGTTTACTTTTCATATTAGTTTAAATTATGTAAATTGTCTGCGTACGTCCGATAATAATTATAATCCACGCGTTCTTCCTTCTCCTGGCGATGTAATTTGAGCATGCATCTCTCCAAGCACTTTTTTGGGGTGCACTTTTCTGACCATTATTGGCGAGCAAGACAAGACGGGGAGATGTGCTGGTCACGAGGTCTGGAATTCCACCAGCGACTCCTCTGAGCCAACCCTGCCACCTGCTGTCCACGCTCCACGCGACGCAGCAACGAGTACGGATGCTGCACGCCGTAAGGTGGCGGATCGGGGCGCCACGGTGGCTATGAGACGTTAACTACCGCGCCTGGTACACAGGAGGTCGTGGGTTCGATCCCACAGCTAGCGCCTGTATATTTGGAGTTTGCGTGTTCTTGCCATGGTCGCGTGGATTTTTCTGACAGACCATCGCTTGGCCTGTCGGCTTCTGCTGAAGCCATGCACCGTGGAAGGACCTCGCCAGGGCTACAGGCCCCCTGCCACAGCATCGTCATGAACATAATCTGTCATGGTCTATCCGCTGCTGGCCATATGACCACCATGAACCCTCTACTGGATAAGCATAAAACGATGATGGCAGCACACGAGGATATGGAGAAGCTTGAAAATGAAGAAAGCCTGAGGTGGCTTTCTCCTGAAACAATAAGGATCATTCATTACACTGCTTACATTTTAACACGTGCAAACACTTTGCATCTCTGTGCCATACTAAATTGAAAACTCATTTCTTTAGAACTGCTTTTTGTGTTTAGTTTGGTGTCCTTCCCCCGCACTTACAATTAGGACGATTGGCTATGTACGATGCAAACTAAGTTCAACATTCACACACTGCCGTATATGTATGTGCCTTGACTACTGCTTGCATGTGTGTGTGCCAGTGCCTTTTCCCATTACAATCCACGTGTAATCCATTGTCGGTGTGTTTTACATCGTTTATATTTCAATGAGCGCTTTTCTACGTCGCTCTGCGTGCGCCTGGGCTGTGCAGTGTTTCTCTGTCTTGTGTGCGATCCATTACGGAAGATTATAAACGAAAAACTTGCGAGAGACCGTGATTCACACGTTGGACAATAAGCTTCAAGCAACCTCTCGGATACATTGCACAGTGGGACGACAGATGTGGAATAACCCAAGTCTGAAAAAAGTGTCTATAAAAAAGATGCGGTTGATGGTGGTGGAGACATTGTAATCTCCCGGGAGCTTTTAACCGATTATCCGGCCAACCAAAACCACCTGATCGAAGAAACTGAAATGCGATTTTATATCTCAACAAGATTCATGAAGTGGAAAGTTTTTGCTGGGGGGGGGAACTTTTTTGGGGCGTAATAATAATAATAGTTATTGTGATTTTTTACAAATTGCGGGAAAAAAATTGTATATGTTCACACTATCATGTTTGTAAACAGAAGTCCATAACAATTAGGCATAGATAAAGAGGTAAAGGCGCAGCCCTGAAATTGCTCGCTCACACCACTGCTGGCAGGATCTCTCTCCCTCTGGAGAGAACTTTGGCCTGCTCTTTCACCCTGCCCAGATATCTTAGGAGAGGCAGGAGTACTCACACTTTTCCCCACCGTGTGCGACCTACCGATCGACTGGGCCCTTGAACCCATTTATCCTGCTGGGCAATAAACCTGCACCGTCGCTTCACCTGCCGCGCCGGGAGATTGGATCGAACCGGCGACCTCTGGATTCCGGAAATGCTGTACAAGAACTAGCGTCAATTGTTACACAATCCTCGACAAGGATTTTTCTTTGAACCCACGTCGTTCGAAGCACCTCGACTGGCCAATACCATTCTCAGATCCCGTCAGCCAACGGCTTCAGCTGTTGGCAAATTAAAACCAACGTGTGTTTTTGCATAGCCTTATCATTGACTTATTTATTAATGTATGCAGTTCAAATGCATTGTGTGTGTTTGGGGGGGGGGGGGGGGGGACAGTGTTGCTCTTCATCCGGCTACCCGAGTTCGATTGCTGACCACGGCTAACACGAGTGGCGAGTCACATTTTAACTTATTCAGAAAATCCCCCCCGCCCCTCACCGCCCTCTCAACCAACCTGCAATCTCTAATGCTGCGAAGTCATTCAGATCGTCAGCCACGATCCATCCACTGCTGGATGAAGGCCTCCCTAAGCTGCAGCCACGTCGAGATCCCTGAGACGCATGAGACGGAATGCTGACCAGTCCGGCATTCTTCAAATCAGTCTTCGCTTCCCCTTTGGATCGAATGAATATCAAAGAATCATTCATTGATTATTGGGGGTATGACATTTCTGGCTAAACATTGAGGGGAAATGTCAGCTAAATTTGTTCCAGCAATTGGTACCCCACTTCTGTGGTGATATCCAAATGCCATTTAGTCCAGGGGCTTTCTGTTTTCATCTTGCAAAGGGAATAGTTTACTTTCTCCAATGTGACCTCTGCAACCTCGTCATCTGAAATATGATTTAATCCCTGGATTATATGATTGTTTTGCTCTGGTAGAGATCTGCATAAAATTCCTCCACAGATTCTCAGAGTCTATCTATATCACGAGTTATGATTATATCTATCTCTCTAAGCTTCATCATTTGCCAATGTCCAACTGCTTCCTTTTTGCAGCTCTCATACTCTCGCTGATTGTTATGATGTCTTTGAATATTTCTGAGGTGAAAAAGGGCTAGAAGTTAAAATTATTCATGAGTGTGTCATACCTTATTGAAATAAGTGAATATTCATGGTTACGATTCTCTTATACATATATCTAAAGAGTGTATGGTTTAGTAATTTCATATTCAACATTTCCTGGCCACCCCCTTGTTAGCACATTTATGCCTTTCCATCCGTGTACTTAATTAAATCCTCCTCAATTCTGGCCCGAGATGGGTTCACAGCTCACAAGTGGGAAATACATTCCTGTAAAAAATGCGATATCCCCTCTTCTTCAATACCCACTGCCTCTCCAGTGACACAAAGCGACATTACGGTGGTTAATTTCTGCATTCACAACGGGACATTCCGTCGTTAGGTAGACGCATGGATGTAATTCTGCGGACGAGGATGCGCGTGTTGGAGAGCAACGGAGCAGACTCAGACTGCTGCGGCAATGATCTAAAGCTAGATCCATAACGTCGCTAATCTCGCAAGAGGGCTTTTCAAAAATGTAATTTAAATAAATTATTGCCATCCGCTGTATTCTTCATCACAGCGATTTCCCCACGTTACATTCGTTTGCCGCGACTCTTGACAAGGCGAACGGGCAGAGATTGCACCATTTTTCTTGTTGAAGGCATCCAGTTAATCTTGATTAAAATCCAAGAACATTTATTATTAAAATTCCGCGTTGTTTTCCCCCACCTCCGCCCCCCCCCCCCCATCTCGCCACCAAATCCATGTACCCTTCCAAGTACCACGTGCAGTCGCATTAGCAAATACACAGGAATTGACCTGTGGCAGCAGCAGCATCTGTTGTCTATGCACTGCCAGATGGAGGCATCTTCACGCGCACCACCATCCACAACCTGACGATTCCACGATCCATCTAACTCCTGCGAATGTGAACTGATCTCACCCCTCGATCTCTGCAGCAGTTGTTCGCTCGTGTTCATCTGCCAGTCCGTCACTTCTCATCTTGTGCATGAGCAATCATCCCGACGGGGTACGTGACATGCCAAATTCCATTTACTTTTCTTAAGTCAGGCTGCATCAAAAGGGCAAAATAATGTGGCTACTTATCATAGATTTAAGGTAAATTTGAATAAGGTGACCAATGTGTATTTGCCCTCTCATAACATAGAAATCTTATCTTCTTTGGTTCTTTCAGTAAAGTCACGTAGAATGAGAATAAAATAAAAATAACACAATAAAATTCTCACGACGTTTCGGTCACAACACAAGTGGTCTTCTTCAGGTGAAAGGAACAAACCTGTCGGGACGACAGAGCTTCAATGAACATTCTTAAGATTCGTAGCGTCTTTTAAGCTGGTTTAGAGAAGTGAGGCACCTTGACAAAGGGGTTTACATACCAAACAGGAGAATTTAGCATTGAAATAGCTGAGTGATTAGCTTGTGTCTGGCCACAGAAATGGCTATGTTAAAGTAAAAGCCTACACATCCACATAGGCACCTAGTACAAATCAAACAGGATAATTTAGCATTGAAATAACTGAGGGATTAGCTTGTGACTGGTCATAGAAATAGCTATGTTAAAGTCAAAGCCTACACATCCACAGAGGCACCTAGTACAAATCAAAACAGGAGAATTTAGCATTGAAATAGCTCAGTGATTAGCTTGTGACTGGTCACAGAAATGGCTATGTTAAAGTTAAAGCCTACACATCCACAGAGGCACCTAGTACAAATCAACCAGGAGAATTTAGCATTGAAATAGCTGAGTGATTAGCTTGTGACTGGTCACAGAAATAGCTATGTTAAAGTCAAAGCCTACACATCCACAGAGGCACCTAGTACAAATCAAACAGGATAATTTAGCATTGAAATAACTGAGTGATTAGCTTGTGACTGTTCACAGAAATAGCTATGTTAAAGTCAAAGCCTACACATCCACAGAGGCACCTAGTACATGGACGCCAAAGGGGCTGCAACAACTCGACTATCATACAGTAAACCGATGTGAACAAACCTAAGTCTAAATTACATAAATATAATAAATGTACTCAATATATTCTTCAATAAGCTGAGCTATTAACAGCAACTGGGTATACACTACACTATATAATGAATACCATATAGTAAACCAATAAAAACTAAAATATAAACTACCTCAATGTTATCAATAAACTCTATATATTCTCCAATCAGCTGAGCTACCAACAATAAGTCGTTATATATCACAATGCTATATTTTATTGTGTTATTTTATTTTATTATTTTATTCTCATTCTACGTGACTTTACCGCTAGAACCAAAGAAGATGAATCCTTGCAGTCACGAAAGCTTTAAATCGAAATAGAAATCTTATTTACAGACCAATGCAGCCATGTCACATATGACTATATTGGAGTAAAAAAGACACAGACACTCTTAAATGCATCAAGATAAGGGTTTTAAACTGGCAGTTTCATTATTTTACATTATGCAGTCTTCATTTCACCTTTGCCATTTGCTTGCTTACGGCCAATTTACCCTGAATGTGTCCGATTTCATCCCATTTCTGTAGCTAAGCGGGTTGGAGCCTGGCGAGTCCTTGGGCCGACGGGTGACCACCAAACACAGACATGTGATCGTAGGTCTTGCGAGGAGACGTGGGTAGGCAGCAGAGGACAGTGCAGCAAAATCCATCCTGCACATGTAGGCCCCCATGTCTATGCTTCACGCCTTGATCAACCCACAATTGGTGAAGTATGGTCAAAAATTACCCCCACGACCCGCACGGTATGGGGAGGAACTCATCCAGCAGTGGATTGACAAAAGGGGGCTGCACGTATCCGCGTGCTATCCTTATGTTTGCCTGCTTGTGTGAACGCTGGTCTAACTTGCGTCAGCATCGTGACGACGGCACCCACACACCGCCTTGCATGGGAACACTTGCATCTTAAAACGACTTCACTTGAAGAAAAAAAAACACCCACGTTGAGTGGCCATCACGGTTATCAGCTTAGAAACAAGAACTCGATAGAAGACAGTGCCGAGTGCAATGTTTTATCAGAAGCACTTCGGCTGCTGGTGTGTACAGAATAGGGCATTGGGCCTCCAATGAAGCGCGTATTCACGGATTAGTCACAAAGGCGTGTTTATTATGTCATCTGCCGACTCAAGGTTTATTGCCTCTGTGCTGCTCAGCTTGATTTCACCACACGAGACGCATTAGCGAGCACAGGTGCGGCGTTATCCCTTTGGCCAGGATCCAAAGGGTATTTTTTAAAAAATACAAGATAAAGGCAGGGCTTAATTTCTCACTAATGATATTCCAGCAGCACCCGCACGTGACATTTGGCACCACGGCCACAGCGGGAGGTGGTAGCCTGGAGCTGGTTGCATCCTGCGCGCAGAAATATTTACTGGAGCTCAGGCCCGGACGGCTCCGGCAAAGTTAAGCCCTGCATCAAGGGCGTACATTTAATAGCAGTTTTCATTCAGAATTAGGGATCATTAAAACAAAAATATACAAAACATATGGGATAATCTTTGTTTTTTTTCGGTAAAGTCATGTAGAAATAGGAAAAAATAAAATTACATAATATACGACGTTTCGATTGCAACACAAGCAATCATCATCAGATAGAGGAAACACATAACCGCAGATATATATACAGACCTTAAGTAGAGGGAATTAACACAGATATACCAGGGGACACAGAGAGATGGAACATCACACTAAATCAAACAGGGTTTAGCAAAATTTGGAAACTATATAAAGCAACACAGACGGTCGGTTAAAACACAATTAACGCATGGTCTGGTTGAATACGCTGTTTCAAAGATTGTTGAACCACCTCTTCGGGGAGGTATGAAATCTGTGTCTTTGTGTTCTCTGCTGGTGTGCCTGCCTTTGTGTCTTGAATTGGGTTTATGTCGCTGTGCTGTCTCTACCTATAGTTGTGTGCCCGGGTGTCTCTAAGTGTGTGCTGCGGCGCCCTCTCTGTGTGCCTGACAACTTGTATCATGCTAACTTGTGTCCCATTGTCTCTGAGTCCCAGTCCCTCCATCTCTGGCTATTTAAGGCCTCGGTACAGAGCTGCTTTACCTCTTAACTGTGTGCGTGTCTCCCCCCATAGGTCTCTCTACGGTATGTATTCTATCACTATCTTAAATTTCACACTCAACTTACAATTGAATAATCTTTGAAATAGCGTATTCAACCAGACCATGCGTTAATTGTGTTTTAACCGACCGTCTGTGTTGCTTTATATAGTTTCCAAATTTTGCTAAACCCTGTTTGATTTAGTGTGATGTTCCGTCTCTCTGTATCCCCTGGTATATCTGTGTTAATTCCCTCTACTTAAGGTCTGTATATATATCTGCGGTTATGTGTTTCCTTTACCTGATGATGATTGCTTGTGTTGCAATCGAAACGTCGTATATTATGTAATTTTATTTTTTCTTATTTCTACGTGACTTTACAGAAAAAAAAAACAAAGATTAATTCCTGCAGTCACGAAAGCACCAAATCGAGTTTGACATTTGGGATAATTCCATCGTAACGGGATTACAGGAGTCGCGCAGACATGCAAGCAGGTCAATGAAATTAAACCCGCCGATGAAACACGTTGCTGAAGAACATTTGAAATGATGAAAGCCCAAGTTATGCCAATGTGATATGTTACGATTCAACAGAAGTACGTCATGTGACCAATAATGTTGCAGGGCCACGGACACACATCTTCATTAGCCTAATTAAAAAATGCTTATCGGTGCTTTTCCTGTATCTGGAATGATGCCGCCAATAATAGGAGGCACAAGTAACACCAGCCACGGGTAATAGGGCCGCGGATAAGTGGAGTTCTATGGTACTAACATCATGATAAATTAAAGAAACTTCTGGCTACAGACACAAGACCTGAGGCCTACCTGTTCGTGCGATCTTAAAGCTTCCGTTGTTGAATGGAAAAAAACGCGGACCGAAAAATGCCATGATTTCATCCGAAAAAGTTGTGGGTGTTTTGTACCCGTGTCTAGAAATGTCTCGGACACCCAGAGGGGCTGTGAACCCAGCCTTGAAGTAACTTATGTAACCGTGGAGTTGAAATTTACATTTTAATTGCAATACATTGCCATAGCATGTTAGTGCAGAGCTTGCAGAAACATGTTCAAAATCATTATTGTAAATGCAAGGCATTTCGCCTTAATGGAATTGAATAGGTTAAATATGTAAAAAATATATATCAGTCTTCTCCCATTATCTTCCATGGTAATTGTAAAGTTTTCCTCCCACTAGGATCTCACTTATTTCATTTCAAAAGGGATTCAGATGTTTGAATGAGTGCTTTCGAGATTACGATTTTAAGTGCGCCAGTATAGATTGGACACTTCTTTTACAAAGGTCGTTGCAGAAATATTAAATGAATACATGTTAGCTTTTACTTAATAACAGCAATCATAATAAACCTTGGCAATTTGTATGCACTTTTCATTTACCTGCTTCTCTTGCAGCATTCATGGATAATTCCAACCTGCATAGATCACTCTCGCCCGTCACCCCCTGCCTTTTAAAACCCACTGTGCATCACGTGTTTTTTTTTTAATAATAGGGGCACAGAGTCTTCACTCGCTCCCGTAGAGAGAGAGAGAGAGCGAGAGGACGACTTAGACGCGCTGCGACGAGGAAACACAGACGAGGAGCGGGAAGGCAGCCAGGCAGTGAGCCGGCACAAATACACCCCCCCCCCGTCTCCCCGCCACCTCCCCCAAGTTCTGCGGTCCTCTGTATATACAGCTGTTATCGGCCGATGAGTCTTTTACGTGGGAGGAAACCAGAGCACCTGGATAAAATCCACACGTGCGAGGGGGCAACGCTCTATCTCACACAGATGGAACAAACGCAGTTCTCAAGTTGCTGCACTGCCGTCTCCTAACGAGCCCAGGGTATTACGGCATCTCCTCGACAACAGAGTTTCACAAGCAGCGTTTACGTGACTCAACAACGCTTTATCAATCATAAACATTAAACGCAGCGCACTGACTAGGGCTGCCACCTGTGAAGGTAATTGCAGAATTACCTTTCGTGGTTGTTAGTTACGAAATTACTAAGCTGTAAATAAAATACCATTGTAATTAATTTTCACAGTAATTATTAATACTGTACAGTAAATTTCGATTTAAAGCTTTCGTGACTGCAATGATTCATCTTCTTTGGTTCTTTCGGTAAAGTTACGTAGAATGAGAAATTGATAAAATAAAATAACACAGTTATATTTTCACGACGTTTCGGCCACAACACAAGCGGCCTTCATCAGGTGAAGGGGCGAGACTGTCTGGTAGGACAACTCCAGCGCTGTCCTACCAGACAGTCTCGCCCCTTCACCTGATGAAGGCCGCTTGTGTTGTGGCCGAAACGTCGTGAGAATATTACTGTGTTATTTTATTTTATCAATTTCTCATTCTACGTGACTTTACCGAAAGAACCAAAGAAGACTGTACAGTAAATTCATACGACTAATATTAATTAGTTAAACACGTAGGCTTTAATTAGTTTAACAAAATGAAGGGAGGAGATATCCTCACAACCAGTGCATTTGAGAACTGTGGGTCACTGCCAGTTGCCAAAGTCACATCATTGGATCTAGATATCCGAATATTTAGATAATCTATCCGATTCCCCAAATAATCAGATCACCCTCACATATCCATAAGATATATTTTGGGTTAGATCGCGTCAATATAAATGTGTCGTTAAACACGCCACCACCCGACAGCCAATTAGTTAAGGTTTGTCACGTAAAACAAAACATGCCAATTCGTTGAACCCACAAACCCACGTGTTAAACTCACATAGTTGGGGGGTGGGGGAAAGTATGACCTCTCTTTCCACGTGTGTCACTGCATGGAAAACATAACGGTGACGTGAGCGACATCACTGCGTTTCGGCGGTTTCCTGCCTTCGGACAATTTTTTTTTTAATTGGTTCGAAGTAATCGAACAGGAAAAAAGTGATCGATTAAAATGTTTAGCCAATGGAAACACTCGACAGACGAATCATTCCGAGCTGTACGTGTTAGACCAGACCTGAATGCCAGAGGTCACTGCAGTGCGTTTCTTATTTTAACCACAAGAGGGCGGTGAATGCCTATAAAGCAATTTCAGGATGCTCTTTCGCTCCAAAATTCTTAATATGGTAAAAAAAAGGCTTGCTTAAATGATGGATTCGTTGTAATTTGGTGGGCGAAAATGTAATAGATTTTGATGGGAAAAACCCCATAGCAACCAAGACCTCTGCAACAATAAAACGACGTGAAACCACAATGCGAATGAGTGCATATTCATTTGGCCTCCGTAACGGTGTGTTTGAAATTGAATAATCATAATATACAGATCACCAGTAATCCGCTGCTGGATGAATGCCTTCCCATGGGAGTTGTTTTGAGGACCAGTTAAGATGTCCCTCGCGATTTGGGTTGTTACCTGTGCTGCTGTTCCGAGGATTATCTGCGTTTTGAGGTCTGTATCATGGAACATATTCCATGGAAATAAAAAATGCCTAGTTTTTGCCAGTTTCCGAATATAATGCATTAGCATGCAGCTCGACTCTCTTTTGGTGCGGTGTTTTTATATTTGTATAATATGTCTTTGTTTTAGTACCTTAGATATGTGGCAACGTTACTCGCTACTGATTGTAGCCATGGCTGGGAATGAGACTCAGGTCAAGTAAAGTCAATTCTTCTTTTAGTGAACCAGTGGCACCTTCCTGACGTAGATCGGCCATTACAAGGCGTGAAAATAAAATTGTGAAGGATCAAATCTGTAAAAACTAAAAAAAAAATCCAATGTAAAAGCACGAACGCCATTATTAAATACAATTCTACACCACAATCCTCGCCACAACCGTCACCACATACAGAGACGTGGTTGTGAGTTGGTTGTGCAGGTGAGTGAATAGAGTTGTGGTTGTGAGTTGCTTGTGCAGGTGAGTGAATAGAGTTGTGGTTGTGAGTTGCTTGTGCAGGTAAGTGAATAGAGTCGTGGTTGTGAGTTGTTTGTGCAGGTAAGTGAATAGAGTTGTGAGTTGTTTGTGCAGGTAAGTGAATAGAGTTGTGGTTGTGAGTTGCTTGCTGCAGGTGAGTGAATAGAGTTGTGGTTGTGAGTTGTTTACTGGAGGTGAGTGAATAGAGTTGTGGTTGTGAGTTGGTTGTGCAGGTGAGTGAATAGAGTTGTGGTTGTGAGTTGTTTACTGCAGGTGAGTCAATAGAGTCGTGGTTGTGAGTTGCTTGTGCAGGTAAGTGAATAGAGTCGTGGTTGTGAGTTGTTTGTGCAGGTAAGTGAATAGAGTTGTGAGTTGTTTGTGCAGGTAAGTGAATAGAGTTGTGGTTGTGAGTTGCTTGCTGCAGGTGAGTGAATAGAGTTGTGGTTGTGAGTTGTTTACTGGAGGTGAGTGAATAGAGTTGTGGTTGTGAGTTGGTTGTGCAGGTGAGTGAATAGAGTTGTGGTTGTGAGTTGTTTGATGCGGGTGAGTGAATAGAGTTGTGGATGAGTTGCTTACTGCAGGTGAGTCAATAGAGTTGTGGTTGTAAGCTGAAGTGCAGGTGAGTGAATAGAGTTGTGGTTGTGAGTTGCTTGCTGCAGGTGAGTGAATAGAGTTGTGGTTGTGAGTTGTTTGTGCAGGTGAGTCAATAGAGTTGTGGTTGTAAGTTGATGTGCAGGTGAGTGAATAGAGTTGTGGTTGTGAGTTGTTTGTGCAGGTGAGTGAATAGAGTTGTGGTTGTGAGTTGTTTGCTGCAGGTAAGCGAATAGAGTTGTGGTTGTGAGTTGCTTGCTGAGAGGTGAGTCAATAGAGTTGTGGTTGTAAGTTGCAGGCTGCAGATGAGTGAATAGAGTTGTGGTTGTGAGTTGTTTGTGCAGGTGAGTGAATAGATTCGTGGTTGTGAGTTGTTTGTGCAGGTGAATCAATAGAGTTATGGTTAAAATTTGATTTAAAGCCTTCGTGACTGCAGTGATTCATATTCTTGGTTCTCTCGGTAAAGTCACGTTGAAGGGAAACAACAAAATAATAAAATATATATAAAACAATAAAATTCTCACGACGTTTCGACTGTAACACAAACAGTCATCATCAGGTGTGAAAACCAACGGCAAGAACATTTGAAAGAAGTGGTAGTTTGCATTTAATTATTTACTTTCAAACGTTAGCACCACGGATAGCGATTTGACAGTTTGTTTAGAAGGACGAGTCCATCTATGTTCGGAAAAGAGGAGGGGGGGAGACGAAAAATTAATGTATGCTGTCTGAAAGCCACATAAAGCGTGAACAATCAATTAAGACCCGAAATGGTTTATCAAATCCTTCCAATGATTGCTAAGCCAGAATCCATCTTCTCGGTTGAAATTGTCTCTGTGTTTGTAAATGTGGATAGCCTCATGAACGAATCTCTCATGGTAGCCAGATGGCTTGCAAATAACCTCTGTCTTGGTTTTCACACCTGATGATGACTGTTTGTGTTACAGTCGAAACGTCTTGATAATTTTATTGTTTTATATATATTGTATTATTTTGTTGTTTCCCTTCAACGTGACTTTACCGAAAGAACCAAGAATAAGAGTTATGGTTGTGAGCTGTTTACTGCAGGTGAGTGAATAGAGTTGTGGTTGTGAGTTGTTTACTGCAGCTGAGTGAATAGAGTTGTGGTTGTGAGTTGTTTGTGCCGGTGAGTGAATAGAGTTGTGGTTGTGAGTTGTTTACTGCAGGTGAGTTAATAGAGTTGTGGTTGTGAGTTGTTTATGCAGGTGAGTGAATAGAGTCGTGGTTGTGAGTTGCTTGCTGCAGGTGAGTGAATAGAGTTGTGGTTGTGAGTTGTTTGTGCAGGTAAGTGAATAGAGTTGTGGTTGTGAGTTGCTTGCTGAGAGGTGAGTCAATAGAGTTGTGGTTGTAAGTTGCAGGCTGCAGGTGAGTGAATAGAGTTGTGGTTGTGAGTTGTTTGTGCAGGTGAGTGAATAGATTCGTGGTTGTGAGTTGTTTGTGCAGGTGAGTGAATAGAGTTATGGTTAAATTTTGATTTAAAGCTTTCGTGACTGCAGTGATTCATATTCTTGGTTCTCTCGGTAAAGTCACGTTGAAGGGAAACAACAAAATAAGAAAATATATATAAAACAATAAAATTCTCACGACGTTTCGACTGTAACACAAAAAGTCATCATCAGGTGTGAAAACCAACGGCAAGAAACATTTGAAAGAAGTAGCCGTTTGTATTTATTTATTTTTCTTTAAACGTTAGCACCACGGATAGCGATTTGACAGTTTGTTTAGAAGGACGAGTCCATCTATGTTCGGAAAAGAGGAGGGGGGAGACGAAAAATTAATGTATGCTGTCTGAAAGCCACCGAAAGCGTCAACAATCAATTAAGACCCGAAATGGTTTATCAAATCCTTCCAATGATTGCTAAGCCAGAATCCATCTTCTCGGTTGAAATTGTCTCTGTGTTTGTATATGTGGATAGCCTCATGAACGAATCTCTCATGGTAGCCAGATGGCTTGCAAAGAACCACTGTCTTGGTTTTCAAACCTGATGATGACTGTTTGTGTTACAGTCGACACGTCGTGATAATTGTATTGTTTTATATATTTTATTATTTTTTTGTTTTTATTCAACGTGACTTTACCGAAAGAACCAAGAATAAGAGTTATGGTTGTGAGTTGTTTACTGCAAGTGAGTGAATAGAGTTGTGGTTGTGAGTTGTTTGTGCAGGTAAGTGAATAGAGTTGTGGTTGTGAGTTGTTTACTGCAGGTGAGTGAATAGAGTTGTGGTTGTGAGTTGTTTACTGCAGGTGAGTTAATAGAGTTGTGGTTGTGAGTTGTTTGTGGAGGTGAGTCAATAGAGTTGTGGTTGTGAGTTGGTTGTGCAGGTGAGTGAATAGAGTTGTGGTTGTGAGTTGCTTGTGCAGGTGAGTCAATAGAGTTGTGGTTGTGAGTTGCTTGTGCAGGTCAGTGAATAGAGTTGTGTTTGTGAGTTGTTTGTGCAGGTGAGTGAATAGAGTTGTGCTTGTGAGTTGTTTACTGCAAGTGAGTGAATAGAGTTGTGGTTGTGAGTTGCAGGTTGCAGGTGAGTCAATAGAGTCGTGGTTGTGAGTTGTTTGTGCAGGTGAGTGAATAGAGTTGTGGTTGTGAGTTGGTTGTGCAGGTGAGTGGATAGAGTTGTGGTTGTGAGTTTCTTGTGCAGGTGAGTGAATAGAGTTGTGGTTGTGAGTTGCTTGCTGCAGGTGAGTCAATAGAGTTGTGGTTGTGAGTTGTTTACTGCAGGTGAGTCAATAGAGTTGTGGTTGTGAGTTGCTTGTGCAGGTGAGTGAATAGAGTTGTGGTTGTGAGTTGTTTGCTGCAGGTGAGTGAATAGAGTCGTGGTTGTGAGTTGTTTACTGCAGGTGAGTCAATAGAGTTGTGGTTGTGAGTTGCTTGTGCAGGTGAGTCAATAGAGTTGTGGTTGTGAGTTGTTTACTGCAGGTGAGTCAATAGAGTTGTGGTTGTGAGTTGCTTGCTGCAGGTGAGTGAATAGAGCCGTGGTTGTGAGTTGTTTGTGCAGGTGAGTGAATAGAGTTGTGGTTGTGAGTTGTTTGTGCAGGTGAGTCAATAGAGTTGTGGTTGTGAGTTGTTTGTGCAGGTGAGTGAATAGAGTTGTGGTTGTGAGTTGCTTGTGCAGGTGAGTGAATAGAGATGTTGTTGTGAGTTGTTTGCTGCAGCTGAGTGAATAGAGTTGTTGTTGTGAGTTGTTTGCTGCAGCTGAATGAATAGAGTTGTGGTTGTGAGTTGTTTGTGCAGGTGAGTCAATAGAGCTGTGGTTGTGAGTTGTTTGTGCAGGTGAGTGAATAGAACTGTGGTTGTGAGTTGCGTGTGCAGGTGAGTGAATAGATTCGTGGTTGTGAGTTGTTTGTGCAGGTGAGTGAATAGAGTTGTGGTTGTAAGTTGCTTGCTGCAGGTAAGTGAATAGAGTTGTGGTTGTGAGGTGTAATTTGAATGTGATTATGGAGGAGCCGATTGAGCTAGTTGCCACATGGAGGTTAGTTTGCAGGTGTGGTGCTGCAAATGTAAATGGCCTGCATCTCTCGTGGGTTTGCGGATGTTTTTTGTTGGTTGGAGGAGTGTTTGGGTTTACGAGGAGCGGAGAGATCTGTTGGTTTGCTTGATCCGTGTGAGGGTAGTAATGTACCGTGGAGCTTGGTTGTTCAAGGTCACTAGGTCCAAGGAGGAGTGCACTAACCGCTGCGCCACCGCTCCACCGTGCTAGACGAGTGATAAAGACAGGAAAGTGATTCAAACAAGAGTGACTTTTTTTGCGAGAATAAGAATCGCAGTTATTTTTCCAGGAGAGTAGCACGACGTTCAAGGACTGTTTTTCAGTCGGGTCTTGTTAAATTGGGTTTTAATTTTTACTTAATTTTAGCCAATTAAGGATTAATTCTAGATTTAAAGCTTTCGTGACTGCAAGGATCCATACTCTTTGGTTCTATTGGGTAAAGTCACGTAAGTAAAAAATAAAATAACAAAAAGCACGACGTTTCGGCCACAACACAAGCGTTGAAATAATTGAAAATTTGGTCCAACATGGACTAGACCCCGACACACCTGCACTGGTTAGGCACTGCCTCAACAATACCTACTTTACTTGTAATGGCTCCTTCTACAAACAAAATGAGGGTACCCCCATGGTATCCCCCTTTGTCACCAGTGATAGCCAATATTTTCATGGAGAAATTTGAATCAGACGCCATCCAGACTTCCACCCTCAGACCTTCCCTGTGGAAGAGATATGTGGATGACACTTTCGTCATTTGGCCACATGGCCTCCCAGCTCTGAACCTTTTCCTACACCACATCAATTCCAGACATCCCGCCATCAAATTCACCATGGAAGTGGAGAAAGATGGCAAGCTACCATTCTTAGATGTTCTGTTTGAGAGGAGACCTGATGGCTCATTGGGGCATTCTGTCTACAGGAAACCCACCCACACAGATTCCTACTTGAAACCTGATTCCCACCACCACCCAGCCCAAAATAATTCTCTCATCAAAACTTTATACCATAGCGCTCATTGCATTTCGGACCAACACCACCTGACCAGTTAATTAAAACATGTACACCTGGCCCTCAAAAGGAATGGTTACTCTGACCGTACCATCCGCCAAGCTGTTTCTCCCTCCATACAGAAATAACCACTAGATACTCCGGTCAAAACCATCAATTCTAAACAAACACAAGATCCAGGTCCGGTTCAATACAGTACACAAAATTCGTGATCTGATCCCATCCGTGAAGGATGTCATTCCTGACTTACAGTTCCCCGGGGTTTACAAATTGAGTTGTACCTGCGGTGATTGCTATATCGGGGAGACAAAGCGACATGTCTCTGACCGAATTCGCAAGCACAAATCAGATTTGAAACACGGCAAAACGAATTCTTCTGCCGTGGCTGATCACTGTTACAACGCTGTGGGTGATCACGATATAATTTTCTCCGATACCAAGGTTCTTTGCAAACCCACGGGTTTTTATCAGGAGATTTGTTCACGAGGCAATTCAGATCTACAAACACAGACACAATTTCAACCGAGAAGATGGTTTCAAATTAAGCAACCATTGGAAAGATGTTCTAAATCGAACTAAACATTAAACTAATTTCAATGGTACAGTATATTTTTCAAGTAGTGGTACCCCAAACTTTCGCAGCTCTTATAAATTCCCTTTTCACACCATCAATAGGTAAACTCCCCCCCGCCCCCCCCGCGCCAAACGGCAAGTCCACCGGCACGTACACCACCTCTTTTCTAAAATCGGCCAATCAAATGCTAATTTTTATGCTAATTTATTTGTCAGGACAGCTTGTTTCCTCGCACACAGTTTAAAGGTCCGCGGTCTGAGCGTGGCTGTGTTTCACTCCAGCGCTGTCCTCGAGACAGCCTGATCCCTTCACCTGATGAAGGCCGCTTGTGTTGTGGCCGAAACGTCGTGATTTTTGTTATTTTATTTTTTACCTACGTAATTAAGGATTAGTTTTATTACACACCTGGAAAAAACTCACACACACGAGGACTACAAGGCTCAATCCCGGTACAGATGGAAACAGATGAGGATTAGTCCACTTGCTGTATCGCCTTCTCCTGGTGAGCCAGGGGTATGGCACCTCTCCGACGCCCACAGGAAGGGACTTTCACAACACGTGTGTGTGTGTGTGTGATCCAACAACCTGCGCTGCTGCCTCCACAGTGCAGGGGAAATTATAGGTCACGTGCATAGCTACCACTGCCTAAAAACGCTCAGCCTTCGTCTGCACGCAGTCCCCCTTCTCGCTCGTGTCCCAACCCCTCGCATTGACCCTGGCTCTGTTTGTAAAAATGATTCATGACTTGTTGCAATTGAAACCAATGCAGGCGTGCTGCGTATCACCGGCATGCATAGCCCACGCGAAATGTGCACTCATGCATCAGCAATGAGAGTATATCTATCACCTATTAAGCAAAACAAACCGTGTGATATTTGAATGTGAGCTGCCACTAAAATGTTCTTTGCATTCCCCTGGCTAACCTCATTTCACACGGTCGGCAGAACAAAGTGGCTGTGACATGTGCATTGCAATCTAATTAGAATATATGCACGTGCTGAAGTGTATATTATTGAAGTCAAGTGCAATATTGAACTTGAATCGTCAACACTTTCTCATACAAAACTCAAGTTACGCACGGTACAAATAAATTACTTCGATAATTTCCTCAATTCGGGGATTCTCAACTTTGTTCACAAAATTATCTTTCGCGTCTAATTTTTTGCGGTCTCATTTGTGTTGTTCTTCAATTTATTCTGCCTCACTTGTGCCGGATTGTTTTTTCCACTCAATTATACGCAGGGCTTCATGTCAGCCATGGCGGTACTGGGCTGAGCTCTAGAAAATAACTCATTTACCCCCCCCACCCCATGCATCCCTGCCCCTTGCCCCCAGGCCCCCACTGCCGGAGAGCAGGGGGTTCATCTCCTCCCCTTCTTTGACAATTATAACAGAGCTGAGGTGACATTGCTGCCGTATATTCTAACGTCGAGTGACTCACCATGCCACCATGGTGCGGTGGTCTTCTTATCTTATTCAATTTTACATTCCGAATATCGAGCCAGATAACCGCGCCAGGAGCAACGGGGTTCATCATCGCTGTGACGTCTTCTTCGTATATATTTGTGGATCGCGGAATTGCGTTTGTTCTAGGTGACCACTGTCGCACACTGCTGGATAGTTTTTAACTTTCCAATTGTGCATCAGGAATCCGCGTCTGCCACGGTTTGTGCAGTGGATACGATTTAGGATGGACCATGAGCTTCGTGGAAGATCAAACCCAGGGATCTTCTTCGTTGGGATGATAGTTAGAGCACTGGACTCGCAATTCCTGGAGTCACCGATTCGATCTCCCAGCACAGCAGTTGTTGTACACCACAGTTATGAGAAGCTTTATTCAGAATCAGAATAATTCTTTTCCATAAATCCGATGAGCTATGAAGCTCTTTTCACAGATGTCCACTAGAGTCCAATTCGTCAACTGGCAGGTTGGAGTGGGGTAAAATGTGGGTACCCTTACCTCTCCCAAGACATATGGCCAGCGTGTACGAGTAGGTGTAAAATCTACCACCGGCTGTGGCATCAGCAAGCGATTGCAGAGATGCACCTGTATCTCTTGTTTACTGATACAGCACAGTATGTGTAGATTGATCTTACATCTCAACAATGTCCGGTCTCTCCATCAGTGTGCTGAACCTCGGGGTTATTACGCCGCCTTGCTTACTAAACACGCCTCTGCTCAATTAGACATCTTTGTACATTTAGTTCCACACTCACGCATGCACGAAAGGCGAAATGCATAACTCATCTTGTGTGTGGCCCAAGTGATTCATTATATGTCAAGTGTTCACTGGCGGGACTGGGAATTCATTTCATCTCATTCTGAAGCTAACGCAGCAGCCTTGGGGGAGCTTACCATGGATAGTTTTGTAAAGAAATCATGAGCCATGATCTCTTCCCCCCCAGACCCCTCGATTGACGTAAAGGAGGATAAAGGAGTCGGTTTTCGAGCAGCTTTTCATGTGCCGGTCTCATGGGCTCTTCGTTGGTGAAGCTTTCAAGGAGACCTCAAGGTTATGAAACACGATAGCCTGGGGTCTGGGAAAATTGCAAGCATCATAGTCTGGGGAAAATAATCAATTGAATTTGAAGCAATTTAAAAACGTAATATATTTTTTCTTGCATTGTTTGAGAAATCATTGTACATGTGACATTTCATTTTTACTCCGTATGATTCGATTTTCAATGTATAGAAAATTAATTGGGTAATGGGAAGAGGAACGCCGTTGCTGGGCTTTGGGCAGGACACGTCGCTCGATGGGGAAGAGCAGTGACGGAGTGGCAGCCAACGGTACGGGACGTGGAGCCAGGAGGACACGCAGGGGTGGAGATGGAATGAGGAAATCCACTCACGTGTAGGCGCCTGGTGGATTGCTGCATATCAGGATTCTGACAGATGGCGACGGCTTGTGTGTTGCGCTTATGTCAAAACCTTTTTCGGACCGTATGTAGCAAACCGTGCCTTATCGGAGACGCATGGGGTGAGGACGAAAAATTTAAACACAAAAAGAAGTTCTAAAGAAATTAGTTTTCAATCAGGAAAATTGGGGAGGCCGTTATGCAGAAGTGGACTTAATCTAGCTGCTAAGAGTTGACACAGGCTGAGTGAACCTCGCAGAGGAAGTCACAAAGCGATACGTCACTTGCCAATGATGTCCTGGAGCTGAACACTCGCGAGGTTCGTAGCACAGAGCACTAATCATTGCACCCCCACCAACAAAAACTACTAAGACCACACTGACACTCTCAAGTTCTGCGGTATGTACACGTTGAAGGTAAAGGCGCAGCGCTGCAATGAGCACGCATCACGGCTATTACAACAAGAATAACCATCATGCCAATCGCAAAGTCGTGAAATGAAATTTAGCACAACACGACATGTAATAACGTGTATAATTTGTTATTTATTTAAAGCTTTCGTGACTGCAGTAATTCATATTCTTAGCTCTTTCGGTAAAGTCACGTTGAAGGGAAACGATATTTTATTTTAACGTGTTTAATTGTCATATTTGCAATCATTAAGCTCTGCTATATGAAAGACGGTAAGACATAGACTGCAATGCTTTCACAATGCGCGCATATGAACAACAGGGCATATCGCGAGACCGTATTCAACGTGCGCAGATTAAGCACTCTAATTTAAAGCATTTATATCCACAACCATAATTAGAAAATGTTGTCAATCAAAATAGGGATAACATTCGGGCATTTAATTGTAAAACATGATCACTTTTCTCACCTGCTCGCTCAACTTCAGCATAACCATGTTGCCCTCCGCGCGTCGGAACGGGCGTGGCAAAGCAAACAATAATACAAATCATGAAGATTATAACTCTGTAATTGTTTCAGCAATAGTAGTAATTATTATTGTTCTTGTAATTGTTGGTCTCGCGCTAAGAGGGGACCACAGCGGCCTTTCCGGCGCCATGACGAGTGGTGTTGTAAGCGCGGCCACTCATTGGTCAGAGGCTCCCAAAACAGGCGCTCTGATTGGACGGAAACTTTTGGCCTCGTGGCTGGACGCGACCATTCGAGATATCAAAAATGGGGGGGGGGAGTTAAAATGAGCGAGGATTAATTATTAAAATTAAGTCAAAAACACAAAGACGGCCAGGATCGGCGGGACCTGGACCGATTAGTTTAACAAAATCATTAATTGTACGTGAGACGAGTCTGTGTAGGAAATTTAAGCTCGTTAGACTTCGAATATCCGAAGATATTAAGCGTCAAAGATTGAAAATAATATAAACAGACAACACAGCAAAATGAATATTAGTGTGTAATAATTATCATACAAATATCTAGCAAATGGTACGATACGACAAAGGTGATGTGAAGGGTTTTCACGCTTAACATTGTCATTATTCAAATCATCATAATCAATTATCACCGCTGGTGGCGAGATGTTATCTCATGCACCGAGTACGCAAGTAGGTCGGGAGATCCACCTCGACTCTGACGATACCTGTTGGATATTTGTAGCTTGCGTGTCTCTCTCCCCCGTGTCCTCCGGTTTCGCCCTCCCCATTAGTCAAGTCGATGTTATTTTTGATTAAACACGTGACACATTTCTGACACAAATCTGCCACTCAAAGTGCCATCATGCATTTATATGATTTGGCTGCTACTATGATTCCCACATATGGTGACGATAAGCCACTTGGATGAGCTATCATGTGTGACCAAAGAGATAATAGGTCAGTGGGCTTTACCTGGTAAAAAAACACAGCGTGGTGAGAGGATCTGTGATTGTTTGAGCACAATATTCAATCGCATAACATTGAAAATTACTTTCTTTAATGATATGGAGATTTGCCCATGACTTATTTTACAACTGTGTCACTTCAGTCTGATTGAAAAATTACCATGCGAATGTGGTTGTGTTTATAAACATGAAGTGAAATCATATTCTTGGTTCTTTCGGTAAAGTCACATAGAAGGGAAACACGACGTTTCGTCGTGAGAATTTTATTGTTTTATATTTTTATTATTTTATTGTTTCCCTTCTACGTGACTTTACCGAAAGAACCAATAATATGAATCATTGCAGTCAGGAAGCTTTAAATCATGAACTGAAATAATTAACAGCCATGATCAATCCACTGCTGGATGAAGGCCCCCGCAAGTTGTAGCCATCTCCCACGGCCCAGTGATGCCACGACCGGTCTTGCCCCTGTACCTGAGTTGATCTCATCATCCCGTCGACTTGGTGGTGGTGGTGGTCATCTCAAGGGTGATCCATTCCTTGGCTGCCACTCCATCATTCGTCTCGACCATCATCCCTCATCCCTTCTATCCACGATGTGCGCTGCCCAAGCCCACTGACTTTTCTGAACAGTTGAACGATGCGCGTGTTCTCGAATCTATGTGCTCCTCTTCCAGATAAAAAAATAAAATGACACGACCTCCTGCATACTCTCGCCTGGTATGCAGGAGGTCGTGGGTTCGATCCAGACCCTGACGATGCCTGTATACGTTTGAGTTGTCATGTCCTCCCCGTGGTCACGTAGATTTTAGGCTGCAATAATTTTCCACACGTTAAGCCACTTTGATGAACTATAATTTATGGCCAGGTTACTTATTAAAAATAGATATATAGCTCACTGGGCCTTACCTGGTAAAATAAAAATAGCTTAGTTTATAGGATTATGTATGTTGTACTTATTTCACAACATACGTAGCCAACCGTGCTAATCTGAAGTGCTAGTTGTATAATAGAGGGCCTTTGTACAGATTTTTGGAATACAATGTTCACAATTTAACGAACCATGGCTGCATAAGTTATAATATGGACTATATATAGTATTTGGGTCTTTCGGAAAAGTCACGTAGATAGGTTCAAATTAGTAAAAAATTAATAATTTCAACCTATCTACGTGACTTTACCGAAAAACCCAAAGAATATGAATTCTTGCAGTCACGAAAGCTTTAAGTTAAGATGGACTATACAATTTAAAGCCACTGTCAATCAACTGCTGGATGAGAGTCTTCCCTTGTTTAATCCTTCATGGGGGCTTGATACCATACTTCACAATGCTGGTCAGTATGTATTTGATGTCCAAGTACCTGGTGTGATGTGTAAATATCACCACTTGGGAGACAAAGGCGGCCGATTGTGGCGCTGGCCTACCCCCTTCCTCGTGTGCCATGCCGGCCTTCATAGGTGCTCGCTAATGGAACTTGCCCCCACAGTATGTTAAAGGCTATACGGGGATCTTTGCCTTTGATGTCTGAACTAATCCTGAAGGGCGGCAGGACCGGTTCAGATATCACTCGCCACCGATGTTAGCCGGGGCTGAGAAATTAAATCACACTGCTGGGTTTCACAGTACTCCACGACTGCCCCACTATAATATATATAAAAAAACAACAGTTCAGGTAATGTACGGACAATTGCCCTGCTATTGTTGACTAGCATTCCAGAGATTTAACCTAAAGCTCATTGCTGCCAATGCGAAATGAACATACGATAATAAAAATGCATGATTAAAGAAGCAAACAACGGTCGTGGAGATGCGTTTCAGCTGACACCACCTGCCTTGGAGAAAACCAATGACTCTACATTTTATATGCCATTAAGCTGACTCAGCGTATTGCTTATATTCACATATAGCCACGCTTTAGTATCGTTGCCTCTACCGCGCAGATTTGCAATGTGTTTGTGCTGCTATTAAAATAAATAAAACTCTATCCCCCCCCCCCCTCAATATGCTAATCAAGCGTTGGCAATTTATAAGCCTGTATCAAATGAGGCGCACTGAAGTGTCAGACCGTGGAAGCGAGACTAATTTCTCAGCGCTGTGCATGATCCGTTTTCGGATCATATTTGCTTTGACGAGCCAAGCACATTTGCAATTTTGTGCCGGTGTGCGTGCACGTGTACATGCTGCTCCTGCTGCTGCTGCTGGATACATGTGTATATGTATGACTGTGTTGTATGTGTATACGTTCGCCCGCACGCTCCCTGTATGTATGTTGAACTTCTTCCGCACCGTACGTAGCCAACAGTGCTCATTGGAGGCGCTTGGGAAGGACAACAAACTAAACACAACAACAACCAACAGTTCTAAAGATACGAGTTGTCAACTTAGTATAGCAGTATAGTGCATAGTAGCGTATAGTGTAGTGTATAGTGTAGTGTATAGTGTAGCATGCAGTGTATTGTGTATTGTGTAGGAGTATACATTGTATCGCGATGCGGTAACCGTCTTTGTTTGATGGATAGCTAGATGATGTCTGTCCACGCGCTACAGTATATGTGTGGTGAGTGGTGGTGTGGTGGTCAGTGCGCTGCACTACGAACCCGGTGACCCGAACAGTTCAAGACCCGCTAATTACCAATATAACGGTGGTGGATATTTAAACCGTCCATTGTTGGGCCTCCCCTAGGTCGACTCAGCCTTAATTGAGTGCCTTGTTCGGTGTGTAAACATCGCCACGAGGCAGACAAAATTGACCGGGGTGGAACTGGACACCAACCCAGTCATGTGCTCTGCTGGCCTTCATAAGTGCTATACTCGCTAACAGCACCTGCCCCAAACGTCGGTTAAGGCAATGTGGGGGATCTTAGTATGTATGTATGTTGAACGTACATCATGGGACCTTATTTGCCAGTACCAAAATATGAGAATAAGTTTTCCCCTTTTTTCTGTCAACAAAACAGGTGTTGAGATGTTAAAACACCAAACTGAAACCTTTTACATGGAATCATGTCTGCATTAACCACAATACTTGTGGTCAGAATGCAAACAAAAACATACTCTGATAGTATTTGCATTGTTCTTGAAACTGATTGGTCCACACCAGAGACAGCATTCTTTTGAGCCTCGTCCCAAACAGTATTAGACCAGAGGACGCCAAAAGGCGTACGAACGTAGCCAACCATGCTACGTATATGTGATTATTTGTGTTTTGCCACTTTTACTGACACCTTTGCAGTTTCACGGGAACAATGACAAATGAGATGTGATGATTTGGAATAGTTTCCACACCTTGCATTGTTTGTATTGTCCCACTGAAATGGGTCATTATCGCCAGGTATGAACAACAACGGCAATCGATACAACTGCTACGCGTCAATATGTTGATGCTCACACACCTCGCCAAAGCTGTCTGCCTGCGGCCAGATCCTGCACCCTTCTCCACAGTGGCCAGGTGACCCCCGACAAGATCTGGTGTTTGGCCATCCCCTTGGTCGCTCGACTCGTGGAGACCACTCCGACGCCTGACTTGGTGACTGCTTCTCTTCCATCTGGCACGTATGTCCTACCCAGTTCTTCCTCATTACAACTACAATACTCATCACAACTACAATACTCATCACAACTACAATACTTCTTACTTGCTATGACTCTTTCAGACTTCCACATCGCTTACCCTATTTTGCCACAACATACCTAGCCTCATCCGTCTCATCATAGACCTGTGCTCACATCGATTGCCTTCTGAACAGCTGACAAGCAATATTTAAACATAAAATAAAACTCCAACATTTTTTAATAAGAGAATTCGCGTTTAAAAGTGACTGCTCATTTGTGCATTTCCTTTCACCACGTGTTTTTAATCATTCATAATAAAGGTTTTTGGGTTAGATCGCGTTTATTTATAAATGTGTCGTAACCCTCCACCACCCGACACGGCCAATCAGCAAAAAAAAGTGTCACGTTGACAAAAGACAAATAATTCACTACTTCAGCCCACCGGTGTGTTGAACAGTTAATCCACATTTACAGTTTGAGTACGACGTTTCGCTGGTAAATACATCCAGCATCATCAAGCAATTCTGGCGAAGCAATTCTGGCGAATTGCTTGATGATGCTGGATGTATTTATCAGCGAAACGTCGTACTCAAACTGTAAATGTGGATTAACTCCTCAACACACCGGTGGGCTGAAGTAGTGAATTATTTGTCTTTTGTCAACGTGACACTTTTTTTTGCTGATTGGCCGTGTCGGGTGGTGGAGGGTTACGACACATTTATAAATAAACGCGATCTAACCCAAAAACCTTTATTATGAATAATATTGGTCGCGAAAGCCTACGTGTTTTTAATCAATTTACTTGCTCCATCCTGACTATCTTAAGCAATCAATCCATTTCGGACCAGATGGCGTGCATGTCATACCAGTGGTGGGGGTCAGTAGTGTAGCGGGTAGCGCTACGCTGCGCTAAGAACCCGGCGACCCGAGTTCGATTCCCGCTCTCGACCAACACCAGTGACGATTGTCTGAACAGGTCCTGGGCATCCCCTATGTCGACTCAGCCTCAAATGAGCACCTGGTGCGGTGTGTAAACATCGCCACTGGGGAGACGAAGGCGATCGGGCGTGATGCTGGCCACCCACTCACTCGTGTATCGTTCCGGCCTTCGTAGGTACTCACTAACAGCACTTTCCCCAACAGTCTGTTAAGGCTATACGGGGGATCTTTGTCTTTGGGGGTCATTGTAGGAAGTAATATTGTGACGCACGCCATCACAAGCAGATGAAAGAACATGTTTGCAACATCAATTTTTACCGAACACGCACACAAAACGCAGCGCACATTCAAGTGGTGAGGTGAGGCACATGTGGCAATTGAGTTGAGCTTGTCACTTATATAAGTGTATCTTAATTTTCACTCGATGGCCAAGACCTGCATGTTTACAAAATACGACGAGTGAAAATGTAATATGTTTTTAGGGGTGGTTGGGAGGTATGGAGATTGATATAAGTGGCAGGGAATGTACGTGTGCATGTATGTTGAACTTCTTTCGCACCGTCGCGTAGCCAACCGCTACAATAGGAGGTGCGGGAGGAGGACAAACAACAGGAGGGGGATTAGTGTCTCAAGTCGGTTGGCGGTGGTTTTGGGGCGCGTTTGAAATAAAGCGGTGTCAATATATTTTTGGGAATTCTTACGTTTCATTGCTGAGTTTATTTGAGCTGAGATGCGCTCATGCTGCAAGGTGGAGGTGTCGCATCTTTCCAGTTTGCCATGGAGGGTTGCCTCTCGTGGGGATTGTATGTGCAGGGTAGTGTACATGGCGAGGGTTCTAGTGGGGTCACTGGAGATGGGTGGAAACAGCTGCAGGGCACTGTACGAGGGAAGGTTCGAGAAGGGAAGTAGAAGACGGTGGAGCCTGCTGGAAGAATCTACCGGGGGAAAGTGCTGGAAGTTACCAGGGCGTGGCCTAGCGGGTACATAAGGGGGAGTGAGGTCCACGATCAGTGCGCCGGCTCGGGGACTGAAGGACAACTGCAGGTGGACGACATTGGGGCCGACTGTTAGAGATCGACATTGTGGAAACCATCAAGAAGGACTGTCCGAGATCTACATGGTAGAAACAATCAAGAAGGACTGTTCGAGATTAATCTAGCGGAAACCACCGGGGCTGCAGATAGCTATAGCCTTGTGAAATGTGTTAGTCGTACCTTGGCCTTGTAAATACGTTATTGTGAAATAAATCATCTAGAAAATGGAACCTGCGAATGAGCTTATTTCCATATGTATGTCTAGAACGTTGAAATTTTTTGCACCATACGTAGCCAACCTTGGAGGATCGATTGCCCCACCATGGTGACACCAAAGGAGGCAAATGTGGTGGCATCAATTCTATTAAAACCTTTGATACCTATGAAGTGTCAGCAAAGTGGGAGACGAGGTTTGTCAGGAGGCACCTTCTTTATGAACACCTTCAGGTTCACAGGTTCGCCCTCGCGCTCTCCCTAGTCGTCTCGCCTAGCCTTAACACAACCCTGACCGTGTAACACCGACGGCTCCGACCGAGACGGCCAACAACTCTCTGGCCGCGCAACATCTAGCGAAGACGATGACAGTGACGACAGCGACGAAGGGTCGAGTCCACTCCCAGAACCGGCAGCCACGAGCTCCCGCCCTCAGCTGCTTTTATGCCACCCGGCGCGGCCTGGCTCCGCCCTGGCCGCGCCTCCCTTCTCGAACCCACTAGCAGGTTCCAGGGGCTTCCAGATGGGGTCTTCCGTGACTCTTGCCCCAGTTTCTCCGCCCCGCCGACACACAGCCGTGCATATGCTCACAGGCGTGGGTACTGTTTGTACATCGCAGTTGCCGTTGCTGGACAACAGGCGGCACTATTACACTACACATGGAAACATTTTCTGATATTTAATAACGAAAATAAATAGATTCAGATTGTATTTATTTCAGCAGGATGGGTGCAATGAGCTGTTAGCCTCCATTAGTTTATGGGTGTCTTGTGATGGTACAGATGTTATGAAGTAGAGTTCTTAAGTTACAACCATGGTTTCAGAAGTCGCGGCACAAACAGAAATTATCGGTGTATAATATACATGTTACGGGAACAGGGAACTGCTCTTAAACGTTGAAATATATACTGCTCGAAAACGGTCAAAAATAAATGAAGCAACATGTGTATCGTTCACAAGTTGCATTTTTCATTTGTTGAGTTATTTAACCAATTACACACCACCTAGGCTACAACTACTAATAATATTGCATCTATAGATAGTGCTATGCTTTACAAAACTCCTTTCCAAAGCATATGCTGAAGACTTGAAGACATATGGTACAACATACACATGTGAATGCGTATTCTCTAGAGGTACTCCTTGTCCCTTCCCACGTGACAACACAACCCTAAATGTAATTGGCCAAACGTCTTTCAGCTCAGTGGGGCTTGACAAATACAAGGCAATGTTGTTATATATTTAGTGAATTGTGTGCGTACTCTCCCAATAGAACACTAAAGCTATGCCAACGGTGTTTTGTTCTTTATTCAAGCATCCCATTGTGAAATGCTGCTACCGAATATAAATATATTCAGGGTCATCTGGTCTTTATCTCTCTCTACCCAAAAAATAAAATTGCTTATTGACGTTTACAGTGATGCTTGTAAATCGTGCATTTATATTCTGTTGCCAAGGCATTCTAGAAAATTGTTTTCAAATAGTACAAGAGTAAAATGCTTTTATGCGCACAAGTGTTGCTACGAAACGCCTTCGCTTCTTCGGTCATGTTAACATCGTGGTAAGTCATGGTAACAGTCACAGAAACATCGTGAGTAATGAATTAACAGGCAAGAGTCTACTCTTTGGTTTTTTCGGTGAAGTCACGTAGAAAGAAATTTAATTAAATAATACAAGAATACGACGTTTCTATTGCAACACAAGCAACCATCATCAGGTGCAAATGAATGAGAAAACAAACATAATGAACTTGGAAATATAATGCAATACAACACAGAGAGTCGGCCAACACAACAGTCAACACCCAACCTGGTTGATTACGTTCTTCAAAAGATTGTCAAATTTGAGAGAGAGACAAAACATAGACACGGAGACACACAGACAGACACACAAGCAGAGAGAGACTCACACAGAGACAAACAGAGAGACACACACACATAGGCACACAGAAAGACAACGTCTCTGTGTCGAGGCCTTAAATAGAAAGAGGGGGGAGGTAGAGGGGGAGTTGTGTGGAATTACTGCCCATAGCGGCCCGAGGAGAGACAAGAGTCTGTTACACAATTAAAAACGAAACTAGCGTGTAAGAGGAACGTTGCGGTAAAATATTCGGCGAAATTGCACACAACGTATTTTAATCATGCGTTGCAATGGTAAATACAAATCTAAGCAATACCTTTCCATGCATTTTTGTTCTACTGCACTAAATAGGTCCCATAGTGTCCATCGACTGTTCTTGCTGACAACATCCAGGCAAGCCAGTTACAATTGTTTCAAGGGTGTTTAGGTTGTTCACTTAATTCATATAAAAAAAAATCTTCTTCCAAGTTGAACAATTGAGGCATGGCCATTTTCTTCACCTTCAGCGCCTTGCAGTGGCGTTTCCGCTCCTCTGTCCGTTGCTTCGTCTTTCCGTCTCAGTCGGCTTCCGTCCTGGTCAGACGTTGTTTAATGTTTTGACGTCTGGACAGATGGTGGTCTTCCCTCTCCTCTTATCCCTTTCCTGTGTTTCCTCCATCACCATCCCCTGCAACCGGGTCCCCACAAATCCTGGGCACGTGTCCAGAACGTCACCGTTTTCTGTACTTGACATGCCCTCAGTAGCCTAGAGTCTTTGTCCACGCCTGTTCCAAGATTTGGATGCTCGTTGCATCATGCTCTTGATAAGAACATTTAGGAATATTCTGGAATGCTTTTTATTTGGAGGGCAGTGATTCTCCTTATTTTATTTACTTATTCAGCTCTGATAATTCCACTTTACTTGCTGTAGAGGCATTCACAGCATGTTAAATACAAATTTGGCAAATTATTGAAAACCAAATAGGTTTCTTTTGGTGACTGGCAGGGTTTTAAAAAATATATCACGATAAGAAAAATATATCGCAACACAAGAAGAGGGGATTACCTGCATGTAAATGCATCGTTATGAGTGGTGTGTAATTGTTATGAAATAACTCCCAAACCCGGACTTTTAATGGCCTGAGAATACTTCTACATTTCCCTGGACAGCTACTTCAAAAAATAGGATGAATCCTGGGAAAACGAGGACAGGTGGCAACCCAAGTGATCAGGGTGAGATCATCAACTCAATACACTTGGCTGCCCGGATTCGAAACCAGGTTGTCAGCAATGGCAGCTCAGTGCTACGACTTCTGAGCCATCAGGGCCACTTAAGTCTATTCCTGTAAGTAAATCTCAGTTTTATGAAGCACCATTAACACAAGGCCTCACAGCGCTTTACAACACAATCCCGGTAATAACCCTGAACGTTAAAACTAAAAACCCCGACTGCCGCAGCGTCCCTAACAAACAGTGGCAAGGCATTCCATTCCACGAACAAGGCCGCTTGACTACTGAAAGCTCCATCACCAAATTAATGCAGATTTGTCCTTGGTACACTTAGGGTGCACAGATTTGGTGGACTCAAGTTACTAGACAGCGGCAGTGTATGGTTTCAGCAGATTTCCGAATATATTTGACCTACTAACCCTTGCTTGAACTTTCCGCTGGCAAAAAGAATGGTAAAAATCAAGTGACGAAACTGCTGAATGGAGCCGGCGAGGAATCATCCCCAGTGAGGAGCTCGCATTTGGCTGCACTTGCAAATAGCTCACATGGCAGAGCCTAAACAGACTAAGAGTGGGTTTCGGCAGATGCAACGTTCTCGTGAAATCATGGGGCTTTTGCGCAACTGAACAATGTGCTTGTCAGGAGAAACAAACCACGGATCTTCACCTGAGATGCCCTGCAGCACCACAATGCACTCCTCAAGATTTGGCAATGCCAACACCAGAAGCGGTGGCCTGTGCAGAAGATTGGGAAGAGACTCTATAGGTTGGTTAGGAGACACGAAGAAGACCAACACTTTCATGGACTTGAAGGCCAAAGCAATAAAGTGAAATTCAATCCTCTTTTCTACTGGAAGCCAATGCATGGAACGAAGATTAGGTATGATGTGCTCATATTTCCTCACTACATACAAAACCTGGGCCAGCAGAGTTCTGGACGAGCTGCAACCGATTTAAAACATTGCACCACTATACAGGGCATTACAGTAATCAAGTCTTGATGAAAGAAAGACATTGTACCACCAATCTCATAATGTGGCATTGAGATCATTGATCAAATGCGTGAAATATTTCACAGGTGAAAGAAGGAGGAGACCTTAGTCAGATTTCTTGCATGACACTCAAAAGTCAAGGTGGGATCAAAAATTACCACGAGGTTCCAGACCTTACATCATCTGATAATGTCCATGTCATGTGCATGCTAATCATGCAACTCATGGGTAAATATTTAAATCACTGTTTAACACATAGACTGTCATCCCCACTCATAGATTAACATGAACATTGTACAGGGAACAATAATCATTGCCTTCCTAAACCTAATTGGTATGTCCTCATTACTGTCAACCACATGAACCTAAACTTACCTTTAGCTTAAGTGTGGCATGGTGAGTGAAGTTATTTTACTATATGAGTGTAAAAAATGGCAGAGCATATCTCTATGAAATTTTTCACCAAGTATTGCTGTTAGTGGCAGAATGAATCCATGAAAAAATAGTAGCGAACTGTGATGTCAAATTTAGCACTTTCATTTGGAGTTATAATCATCAGTCGTGACAAATCGACTCCTGCATGAAGACCACCCCAAGCAATCACCATCTCTCACAATCTTGTTATGTGATCCAATTAGCACCTGTGCATGGGCTGAATGTATTGCTCCATCTCCTGGGCTACAGCTCTGTTATTCATTTTGACCACTTGCCAACATCAAGCCGACTTACTTTTCTGCTGCTATGTTCCTAAATATCAAAATACGTTTTTGTGTTCATGAATACCAACGTGATTAGATATTGTAAATATACGTTTCACGTTCCATTCGGCGGAACCCGCCCCCATGCCCTTTAAATTCTGGCTTTACGACAATTAAAGCGGACATCAAACAACCCACGTTGATGGGGGAACCGTATCGAAGATCCCGTGGTTCACCACAGCGGAGGTTAAACCTATGAACCCGAACATATTTTCGGAGTTACTGACAAATTAGCCCGTGTTTTGCAAAAGCAAAACAATAAAGTGAGATTTAGTACGGTACACAAAATTCAAAACTAGTGTCTTGTACTACAGATGAATTACTTAAGTCATCAACAGAAGGTGTATATTGGATCAATTGCCTTATTGTAACATTAGCGTAATACTAAAAGAACACCAAAGGAACATTAAATTATCCCAAACACAGCTGTCAGCAGTGGCAGAGCATGCTTGTCAACAAGGACTTCAATTGATTTTGATAACGTTGAAGTGTTATGCAGAACTAATTATTACTGACCAAGATTAGTTAGATAATCAATTGAAGTTGATAATACGCCTGGAAGTTCATTATCAAGTAATACTCAACACATATTGCAATTCCTTACAGGTGAGTCACATGCTAAGTGGCTGATTGCTGATCTATTACATAATTGCATACACCCCCACCCCGCCTCTGATTCGAATCCTGATGGGGTTCAACAATGATGACGGATGGCTTCACTCTTCTGGTAAATCGCCCGAAGATGCTGGATGTAATTTCCAGCGAAACGGCGTAATCAAATTGTAAATGTTGTGGATTCACTCTTCAACACACGGGTAGGCTAAAGTAGTGAACTATTTGTCTTTTGTCAACGTGACACATTTTTTACGGATTGGCCGTGTTGGGTGGTGGAGGGTTGTGACACATTTATTAATAACGAGATCTAACCCAAAAATCTTAATTATTAATGGGTAGTAAATACTGTACAGTGCCTTACATTAATGTCTTGCATCCATTTCTTACATTTATTCAACTCTCGGCAATGTTGTGTGGGCGTGCGCGCTTGCCCATGTTACAAAAGCTCTTTTTCATGTAAATATGTGACATGTATCATCAGCGTTGGTTAATCCACTACTAGATGAAAGCCTCGGAAAACTGCTGCCACATTTCAAGATCCTGCGATGTAATAATCCACGTAACACCCGCACACAAGTTACTTTCATCGCTCTATTTCCTTGGACATTGTATTATGTACGTACGTTGAAATTATTTCGCACCGTACGTGTCCAACCGTGATAATCGGAGGTGCCGGAGAAGGACAACAAGGCACACACACACACACAAAGCAATTGTAAAGAAATTAGTTTTCAATTTAAGACATTATGTTTAAAACTAAATTTAATTCGTGGCCAACAATACTGTACCTCATTTCATCAGCCAAATACAACAGGTCTTTTGTTAAGACAACACTTTAAGATGCAAATATCACAGTCGTCTTGCAGTGCTATTTTAATCAGGTCTGCCCTTGTCTAAAATTAAACAGAATTTCTTGACACGACCGTGTTGGCAGTGGCGCACAGGCACAATTAACAAACAAAAAACATTTGCCAATAACACTGTGACCTTTGAAAGTACAGTATTATAATAGGCAACGTTTCAGGCAATGGCTCTTCTTCACGGCACATAGAGAGGCCAAAGAGGTGTGTATCAGTGTCATGGTCCAAATTATCCAAATTAGAGAAATTAGAAAAAGCCCAATGGGATTCATCAAGAGCGACATTGCCCCCTACTGGCAGGCTAATGTCCAGCTGCAGGATAAAGCTGGGTCACTTTGTGCGCACAGGGACTGCTGTCAGCAGGCGGTCCATTCTGATAAAATAAAGACGAATTACAGTTGGGCATTCGACTGATTGAGTTGAGATGGGATTTCAGGTGAATTTTGCGCCTGACAAATGCAAAATGATTAAATCCGTAAGGTCATGAAAAATTCCTTTTCAAACTAAATCTCTTTCTGAAGGGAAATTCTCAAGGTGTAATTTGCATATTTTTGACGGGTTTAAACAAGATGTTATTTATTTAATCAACCGCGGTTCTCCCTCATGTTCACTGCAAATTCGATCACTGCATGGGGCCTAAGTCCTGTTTCATTATTCATTCATTATGCATTCATTATGCATTCATTATGCATTCAAACATTTTGCTGAAAATTGCTCCAGATTCCAATTTTAAATTTTCCGCGAGCATTACTTTTTGTTGTTAAATTTACAATTTTTTTGTGCACCAATTTCTCTCCTCTAACGTGTCTCCAGGGAGTGCAAAGACTTCGTTTCTGCTTGGCAAACAAAATGGATAAATGGTCGTGGAGGCTCCGAGTAGGAAGCCCATCAGGCTTGGGTGTGAACACCGTGAGAGAGATGCTGCTGCTGCTGTCGTGTAATGGTTGGCGCGCTGGTCATGTGATCTAGAGGTCACCGGTGCGATCTCCGAGTGCGGCGGTTGATACAATGGGGCGAGTTTCATGAAGCTCAGCCGAGCCTCTGTGTAACGCAATCACAATTATCGAGAGCCAATCTGTGTGTTTGTTATCAATGTCATGTGTTAACTGTGAAGGTCTGGCATCCAAATGGTTGTTTTTGTTATGTAACAAAGTCCACATTCCAATTGTATTCACAGGGGCAGTGATTTATATTCATAACCATGTTAAGTTGGGCCTTGGCTGGTAAAATAAAAACAAGTAGGGTGCTTGACATTTTCTGAAAGCTGAATTTAACATATTTCATTCAGTTGTATGATGCCACTGTTTAGGGCTGCTGGCACGATGCAGTCTTCAGTGTCGGGCTGACTAACGAGAGAGTAATGAATGCTCTCTTCAGATTGTCGTGAGGACAATTTGACATCGCTACCCGCTGCCACTTTCTCGGAGATGTGGTTCAGAAACGTGACCAAATAACAGACGAACAAAGTGGAACTAAAGCTGAAATGTGCACAAAAAAGTCTCGACAGATGCATGCCAGGAAACATTGCACGGAGAAATGGAACGAAGAGCACGTGGATTATAAAACGTATGCCTGTTAAAGACATAGAGCGAATGGAATTATTAAGATTGCTGAAAGGACTTGGGCAATGTAAGTATACATTTTGATTTAAAGCTTTCGTGACTGCAGGGATTCATATTCTTGGTTCTACGCGACTTTACCGAAATAACCAACAATGTAAGTATGTTGAACTTCTTTCGCACCATATGTAGCCAACCGTGCGATTCGTACTGTAGGTGCGGGGGAAGGCAAGGCAAGAGGACACGTGACGAGGGAGGGTGATGGCTGATCGTCGGCGATTATAACAGAGTGGGAGCCAAGTGATAACATCTGAGAGTACGTCCACCGAGTGAAGAGGAGGAGGTGACATCAGCTCTTGTGCAGGTGCTGGATGCATTGGCATCGCGAGAGATCGCAGCGGCTTGGGGGAGGCCTTCATCCAGCAGTGGATAACGATGATGATGATGATCAGACAGGCTTCATTGGACATAAATGAGACTGTTTCAGTGAACAAAAAGTAAAGATTAACCTTTACCCGTCATAAGTTATCAAGCAAAGGCAATGTGATGTCCTCTATATAGCATTGCACCAATTTATTAAGAAATAATATCTAAGATCTGTTGAGCAATTAACAATGCGTAGAGGTGTACAGGGCACTCCAAGGCCGCGTCCCGAGAAATATACAAATAAGCACAACGATATGAGGTCAAGGTAACTATGAGATAAAGATACACAGTGAGATCGCGAATATTCGAGTGGGTGCTGTTCGGGCGATAAGGAGAGCAGTACCACTCTAAACTGTGCGAATAAAATGGAGCAAGTTGATGAAAATACAAAATCCCAAGGCTATACCCATTTAAACCATGATTACATTTTTATCCATTTAAAGTGCGATAACATGTTATATTCTTGTCGACATCCCAGACCAGATCAGTAATAAGTATGTTACTCTTTGGTGCTTTCAGTAAAAGTCACGTAGTTAGAAATAAAATAAATTGAAACAAACTAAGTATGTTGCCTGCATGTAAGCCCTGGATGCTGAGCTATGGGAGAGGCAGGTCCATCAACATTGTGCGGTATACTGTGATGAAGGTCAACATAACACCGCGACGAGATCTTGGTACAAATTAATTGCTACCACCCGAATACAGATGTCCATTCCCGGCCTGTCTGAGCAAAACCTGAACTCGCGTCAACCCTTCCGGCCACGTTCGCCATGATGGGGAATCAACCCCACTGAATGGAGACACATTTTGAAAAACACGTGTAATGTACTGTACATATATAGCTCCTTGTTAAGGTCTTTTAAAAAAAAAAAAATGGGGTGCAAATGAACACGGTGGATGGCTATTTCTGTATTTTGTCACTTTTATGCTAAATCCTGGAAATTTCATTAAAACATGATTTTTATTGAAATCACTAAACGGCCATCACATTATTACTTGCGTTGTGTGTGGATATATATGTTTTACATTTTAAAATGCCTGTTCAGCTGCATTGAAATTCAGAAGATTCAAGGACACGGCATAATTTGTTCACATCATTACACTGAAATTTGGTGATCATTAAGTGTGGGTAGAGCAGCGATGCAGTTGTTCGTGCACGGAACCATTTAAACCTGAGTTCATGTGTTGTATATGAGCCTTTTCCATCATTGATATTAACAATAATATCTGCCGATATATATTTTAATAATAAAGGAAATAATGCATAAAAACACACAAACCCAAAAACACGCAAACACAGATGGAGATCATAAACAGGCCATTAATAAATAAAGAAATAATAAAACTCTCGAGGCGAGGAAGTTAGCAGCTATCTGCGAAGATCTCCAGATGAACAAGAGTTTGATGTGCCCTAAGGGAGGTCACGCAGAGGGAAGCCCTCCGCAAGCCAGAAACGAGCACGCCCACGGGTTAAACCATATATTTTTTTTGTCATTAAAACAACGGTTAAAATTTAAAATGCAATAACAAGAATAAGCCAAAGTTAGCGGTCCTCGCGCTCACTCCAATTAAGACCAGGCCACCAGATACATCAGTGAATTATTATCCAATAATTAATTCGCTATCAAATGATTTTCACCTTTAATACTTTTACTGTTAAAACAAAGCTTGGAGACAAAATACAGAGTCACATCAAAGGTTTTCAAGAAGGAATGAGACAACGGGCAAACTTGCGAAAGAGTTTAAACAATATCCCAAGCAACCCCGACCACCTTTGTCTCTCTCGCAGCGCGGAGAAGCAGGAATCACACCTTATCACAAGGGGCCATCTGGAGCTAGCCAGACGGATTAATGAGAAACACACACAACAGCCAGCGAGCACGTTTTTAATTAAAGAAGTGGCTACACATCAGTCACACATAAAATTAAGAATAACGTGTTCACCTTACACGACATTCCATTATAGAACCTTACAGAACCAAGGGATATGGATTCCAACAATCAAGAAACGGACCTCTTAAACTCAGGATGAAAATTATTTTTCTTTTTAATAATTCCATCATAACAATGCGAACCTCGGTAAACCGAGAGGTGTCGGGAGGACGTAGTTACGAACACGAGTCTTGGCGAACATGGGACCAAATGGTATTTGAGAAATATAAAGTCGAAAGTATAAAGAGATAGGTACTCCCGACCACCTTTGTCTCTCCCGCAGAGCGCGAGAGAGGAATTTCACGCCAGGGCAAACAGATCGTTATCGCAGGAACCATCTACCACACACGGGACTTAATAGTGGCCCCACCCCACCCTGCACACGGGCAGCAAAAGAGCGAGCGAGCTTTAAGTTAAATAAACTGCCACACATTTATATATGATAAGACACACAGAGTGACGAAAATGAATAAACTAAGTAAGAGCCAAGGTAACGGGGTGGATCAGGCTGCTTGAATGTGGAGTCGAAGTGATATTTGAGCGACGTTAACACAAAGTATAGAGAGATGGGAAGATCCCGGCCACCTTTGTCTCTCCCCGCAGCACGTGATAAAATGCATACGCTCGGAAGAACATCTTCACTTGGAAAAATCAAATACCCCGAACCACAAGCAGAATCATATATGGGTACGGTACAATACCAACTGTGATGTGAAATGTTAAACTTTAAAAATCTTAACCAACGTGTACGAAAAAGGGGGGGGCGGGGGGGGGACCCGCCCCTCTCTCTGGATGAACAGCGTCGACAGACAGACGCCTTCGAGATGAATCGAAGCGTCTGTTTCGTTGATGGTTTATGGCTTGAGGAAGGCCCGAACAGAACCAGGACACAAACACACACACACAGACCACGCCCCCCCCCCCCCCCCCTTTTCCACTGCGCGGAGAGAATTGTCTTTGAATATAACGGTCAGCCGCATTTTCAAAAGTCAGAAGAGTTAAGTCAAGAGTCAAGACAGATCAGCGAGTCCAGACGTCCACAGGACGAGAAGTCGCATGGAGCGGCTGGCTCCGAGCCTCGCTGAGTAGCGAGGATCGCTGAGTCGCGATGTGTCAACAAAAGTGAGTCATACAGCAGTGGAGGAAACCTGCTGTCAGCGAACCAGCACTGGCGCGTTCGCGTACTTCAACAGAGAGAGCACGTGCGACTCAACTCACTCAACAGAAGAAAAAACTTGGCCAGCCGCCAACAAAGTATCAGCGAATCAGCGCTGAGGGCGCTCGAGCATCTCCACAGAGAAAGCACGTGCAACGTGGCTCAACCAGCAGCGGAAAAGCACGAGCAGCCGCCAACAACTTCAGCAAACCAGTGACCAAGCGCGTGCGACTTGAGTCATACAGCAGTGGAGGGAACCTGCTGTCAGAGAGCCGCCAACAACCTCAACAAAGAGAGCGCGTGCGACTCGGCTCACTCAGCAGAAGAAAAACTTGACCTGTCGCCCGCGAGCGCAGCGTCAGATACTACAGCAGCGGAAAGAGCGCGGCCAGCAACGCCAAGCAAGAGCGTGCAGCGGCTCAGCCAGCAGTGGAGAGAAACTGCTGTCAGCGAACCAGCACGGGCGCGTTCGCGCATCTTCAAGGAGAGGGAGCGCACGCCACCAGCGTGCCACCAGCACCAGCACCAGCGCGCGCCAACAGCGCGCCACCAGCGTGCCACCAGCACCAGCACCAGCGCGTGCCAACAGCGTACCACCAGTGTGCCACCAGCACCAACACCAGCGCGTGCCAACAGCACACCACCAGCGTGCCACCAGCACCAGCACCAGCGCGTGCCAACAGCGCGCCACCAGCGTGCCACCAGCACCAACACCAGCGCGCGCCAACAGCGCGCCACCAGCGTGCCACCAGCACCAGCACCAGCGCGTGCCAACAGTGCGCCACCAGCGTGCCATCAGCACCAGCACCAGCGCGCGCCAACAGCGCGCCATCAGCGCGCCACCAGCACCAGCACCAGCGCGTGCCAACAGCGTACCACCAGCGTGCCACCAGCACCAACACCAGCGCGTGCCAACAGCACACCACCAGCGTGCCACCAGCACCAGCACCAGCGCGTGCCAACAGTGCGCCACCAGCGTGCCACCAGCACCAGCACCAGCGCGTGCCAACAGCGTACCACCAGCGTGCCACCAGCACCAACACCAGCGCGTGCCAACAGCACACCACCAGCGTGCCACCAGCACCAGCACCAGCGCGTGCCAACAGCGCGCCACCAGCGTGCCACCAGCACCAACACCAGCGCGTGCCAACAGCACACCACCAGCGTGCCACCAGCACCAGCACCAGCGCGTGCCAACAGTGCGCCACCAGCGTGCCACCAGCACCAGCACCAGCGCGTGCCAACAGTGCGCCACCAGTGTGCCATCAGCACCAGCACCAGCGCGCGCCAACAGCGCGCCATCAGCGCGCCACCAGCACCAGCACCAGCGCGTGCCAACAGCGTACCACCAGCGTGCCACCAGCACCAACACCAGCGCGTGCCAACAGCACACCACCAGCGTGCCACCAGCACCAGCACCAGCGCGTGCCAACAGTGCGCCACCAGCGTGCCACCAGCACCAGCACCAGCGCGTGCCAACAGCGTACCACCAGCGTGCCACCAGCACCAACACCAGCGCGTGCCAACAGCACACCACCAGCGTGCCACCAGCACCAGCACCAGCGCGTGCCAACAGCGCGCCACCAGCGTGCCACCAGCACCAGCACCAGCGCGTGCCAACAGCACACCACCAGCGTGCCACCAGCACCAACACCAGCGCGTGCCAACAGCACGCCACCAGCGTGCCACCAGCACCAGCACCAGCGCGTGCCAACAGCACGCCACCAGCGTGCCACCAGCACCAGCGTGTGCCAACAGCGTGCCACCAGCGTGCTACAGCGCGCAACTTCGCGTCACCAGAGCTGAGAGGGCAGCGGCCCTGCACTCAACACCCATCGGCGCGACGACGGCGAGCGTCGTGCTGACTCATCCAGCCAGCGGTGGACAGAAACTGGCAGTCGTTCGTATGCCCCCCCACACTCTCCCCCCCTTCCTCACTCCCCCACCGCTACACAACGAACAAACATTTTTTTTGACAAGGAAATCAACCTAGGCGTTTGCTCAATGCAAGAAATCAACAACGCTCCTATTAAACATACAAGACTCATGACAACTGCGTCAACTATTAGCTGATAACGAAAAACATCGCCACCCATTGAGTTAACGTTGATGAGGCAATCAGAATTATTTCAGTCGAACGCTTTAATTGCATAATCGTTGATGAATCAATGAACGAACATCGCCGTGGTACTGTGCTGACGATTTCAAGCATAATAATTTCGCATATCAGAATGTGTTAAGGATTAGATACGAATCAAAGACCGAGTGCCGCCTTGTGTAATAATTAAAGTATACGAATTTGCATACAATAGAGTTAAGGTTTGATAGAATAGTTATGCATGTTTATTCTCTCTCTCAACAACCGATTGATGGCGTTACTCGTCGGGAATTAACCACAGGTGCCGCTATCGAGGTGAAACAACGCAATCGTGATGGTATCATGTTAACGCTGTGTTGAAATTCCAAAATCCCGAGATTCAGTTTTCATATTATCCAAAAATTAAAGTTAGCTAGAAAATAAAATTTATTTAAGCAGAAGGTTTGTGTGTGATTCTTCCTGAAATTCTGCGTAATATTGTTCTGCGTATGAGATCTGAATCCTGGGGACCTATCATAAGCACACTATCACCACACATAATCCAT
>NC_133699.1:5543460-5665960 GCF_048934315.1 Petromyzon marinus
GGGGGGGGGGAGAAAGGGGGGGAGAAAGGGGGGGGAGAAAGGGGGGGAGAAAGGGGGGAGAAAGGGGGGGGGAGAAAGGGGGGGGGGAGAAAGGGGGGGGGAGAAAGGGGGGGGGAGAAAGGGGGGGGGGAGAAAGGGGGGGGGAGAAAGGGGGGGGGGGGGAGAAGGGGGGGGAGAAAGGGGGGGGGAGAAAGGGGGGGGAGAAAGGGGGAAGAAAGGGGGGGGAGAAAGGGGGGAGAAAGGGGGGGGAGAAAGGGGGGGGAGAAAGGGGGGGGGAGAAAGGGGTGGAGGGGGGGAGAAAGGGGGGGGAGAAAGGGGGGGGAGAAAGGGGGGGGGGAGAAAGGGGGGGGAGAAAGGGGGGAGAAAGGGGGGGGAGAAAGGGGGGGGGAGAAAGGGGGGGGGAGAAAGGGGGGGGAAAGGGGGGGGGGAGAAAGGGGGGGGGGAGAAAGGGGGGGGGGAGAAAGGGGGGGGGAGAAAGGGGGGGAGAAAGGGGGGGGAGAAAGGGGGGGGGAGAAAGGGGGGGGAGAAAGGGGGGGGGGAGAAAGGGGGGGGGGAGAAAGGGGGGGGGAGAAAGGGGGGGGGGGAGAAAGGGGGGGGAGAAAGGGGGGGGAGAAAGGGGGGGGGAGAAAGGGGGGGGGAGAAAGGGGGGGGGGAGAAAGGGGGGGGGGAGAAAGGGGGGGGGAGAAAGAAAGGGGGGGGGAGAAAGGGGGGGGGGAGAAAGGGGGGGGGAGAAAGGGGGGGGGGGAGAAAGGGGGGGGAGAAAGGGGGGGGGAGAAAGGGGGGGGGGGAGAAAGGGGGGGGGGAGAAAGGGGGGGGGGGAGAAAGGGGGGGGAGAAAGGGGGGGGGGAGAAAGGGGGGGGGAGAAAGGGGGGGGGGAGAAAGGGGGGGGAGAAAGGGGGGGAGAAAGGGGGGAGGAGAAAAGGGGGGGAAAGGGGGAAAGGGGTGGGAAATGGGGGGGGGAGAAAGTGGGGGGGAGAAAGGGGGGGGGGAGAAAGGGGGGGGGAGAAAGGGGGAGGAGAAAAGGGGGGGAGAAAGGGGGGGAGAAAGGGGGGGGGAAAGGGGGGGAGAAAGGGGGGGGAGAAAGGGGAGGGAGGGGGGGAGAAAGGGGAGGGAGGGGGGGAGAAAGGGGAGGGAGGGGGGGAGAAAGGGGAGGGAGGGGGGGAGAAAGGGGGTGGGAGAAAGGGGGGAGAAAGGGGGGGGAAAGGGGGGGGGAGAAAGGGGGGGGAGAAAGGGGGGGGGAGAAAGGGGGGGAGAAAGGGGGGGGAGAAAGGGGGGGGAGAAAGGGGGGGGAGAAAGGGGGGGGGAGAAAGGGGGGAGAAAGGGGGGGAGAAAGGGGGGGGGGAGAAAGGGGGGGAGAAGGGGGGGAGAAAGGGGAGGGGGGGAGAAAGGGGAGGGAGGGAGAAAGGGGGGGAGGGGAGAAAGGGGAGGGAGAAAGGGGGGGAGGGGGGGAGAAAGGGGAGGGAGGGGGGGAGAAAGGGGAGGGAGGGGGGGAGAAAGGGGAGGGAGGGAGGGGAGAAAGGGGAGGAGGGGGGGGGGAGAAAGGGGAGAGGAGGGGGGAGAAGGGGAGGGAGGGGGGGAGAAAGGGGAGGGGGGGAGAAAGGGGAGGGGGGGAGAAAGGGGAGGGAGGGGGGAGAAAGGGAGGAGAGGGGGGGAGAAAGGGGAGGAAAGGGGGGGAGAAAGGGGGGGAGAAAGGGGGGGGGGGAGAAAGGGGGAGGGAGGGGGGAGAAAGGGGGGGGGAGAGGGGAGGGGGGGAGAAAGGGGAGGGAAGGGAGGGGGGAGAAAGGGGAGGGGGGGAGAAAGGGGGGGGAGGGGGGGGAGAAAGGGGAGGGGGGGAGAAAGGGGAGGGGAGGGAGGGGGAGAAAGGGGAGGGAGGGAAGGGGAGGGGGGAGAAAGGGGAGGGAGGGGGGAGAAAGGGGGGGGGAGGGAGAGAAAGGGGAGGGAGGGGGGAGAAAGGGGAGGGAGGGGGGGAGAAAGGGGAGGGGGGAGAAAGGGAAGGAGGGGGGGAGAAAGGGGGGAGGGGCGGGAGAAAGGGGAGGGAGGGGGGGAGAAAGGGGGGAGGAGGGGGGGGGAGAAAGGGGAGGGGGGGAGAAAGGGGAGGGAGGAGAGGGGGGAGAAGGGGGGAGAAAGGGGGGGAGAAAGGGGAGGGGGGGAAAGGGGGGGAGGGGGGGAGAAAGGGGAGGGAGGGGGGAGAAAGGGGAGGGGGGGAGAAAGGGGAGGGAGGGGAGAAAGGGGAGGGAGGGGGGGAGAAAGGGGAGGGAGGGGAGAAAGGGGAGGGAGGGGGGGAGAAAGGGAGGGAGGGGGGGAGAAAGGGGAGGGAGGGGGGAGAAAGGGAGGGGGGGGGGGGGGGAGAAAGGGGAGGGGGAGAGGAGGAGAGAAAGGGGAGGGAGGGGGGGAGAAAGGGGAGGGAGGGGGGGAGAAAGGGGAGGGAGGGGGGAGAAAGGGGAGGGAGGGGGGGGAGAAAGGGGAGGGGGGAGAAAGGGGAGGGAGGGGGAGAAAGGGGAGGGGGGAGAAAGGGGAGGGAGGGGGAAGGACGGGGGGAGAAAGGGGAGGGAGGGGGGGAAGAAGGGGAGGGGGGGAGAAAGGGAGGGAGGGGGGGAGAAAGGGAGGGAGGGGGGAGAAAGGGGAGGGAGGGGGGAGAAAAGGGAGGAGAAAGGGGAGGGAGGGGGGAGAAAGGGGAGGGAGGGGGGGAGAAGGAGGGAGGGGGGAGAAAGGGGAGGGAGGGGGGGAGAAAGGGGAGGGAGGGGGGGAGAAAGGGAGGAGGGGGGGAGAAAGGGGAGGGAGGGGGGAGAAAGGGGAGGGGGGGAAAGGGGAGGAGGGGGAGAGAAAGGGGAGGGAGGGGGGGAGGAAAGGGGAGGGAGGGGGGAGAAAGGGGAGGAGGGGGGGAGAAAGGGGGACGGAGGGGGGGAGAAAGGGGAGGAGGGGGGGGAGAAAGGGGAGGGAGGGGGGGAGAAAGGGGGACGGAGGGGGGGGAGAAAGGGGAGGGGGGGAGAAAGGGGAGGGGGGGGAGAAAGGGGGGGGACGGAGGGAGAAAATGGGGGGGGGGGAGGGAGAGGGAAAGGGGGAGGAGAAAGGGGAGGGAGGGGGGGGGGAGAAAGGGGAGGGGGGAGAAAGGGGAGGGGGGGTGAGAAAGGGGAGGGGGGAGGAAAGGGGAGGGGGGAGAAAGGGGAGGGAGGGGGGGAGAAAGAGGAGGAGGGGGGGGAGAAAGGGAGGGAGGGAGGGGGGAGAAAGGAGAGGGGGGGGAGAAAGGGGAGGGGGGGAGAAAGGGGAGGGAGGGGGGGGAAAAAGGGGAGGGAGGGGGGGAGAAAGGGGAGGGAGGGGTGAGAGAAAGGGGAGGGGGGGGAGAAAGGGGAGGGAAGGGGGGAGAAAGGGGAGGGGGGGAGAAAGGGGAGGGGGAGAAAGGGAGGGGGGGGAAGGGGAGGGAGGGGGGAGGAGAGGGGAGGGGGGAGAAAGGGGAGGGAGGGGGGGAGAGAGGGGAGGGGGGGAGAAAAGGGAGGGAGGGGGGAGAAAGGGGAGAAGGGGGAAAGGGGAGGGAGGGGGGGAGAGAGGGGAGGGGGGGAGAAAGGGGAGGGAGGGGGGGGAGAAAGGGGAGGTGGGGAGAAAAGGGGAGGGAGGGAGGGGGGGAGAAAGGGGAGGGGGGGGAGAAAGGGGAGGGGGGGGGAAGGGGAGGAGGGAGGGGGGGAAGAAAGGGGAGGGGGGAGAAAGGGAGGGGGGGAGAAAGGGGAGGGAGGGGGGGAGAAAGGGGAGGGGGGAGAAAGGGGAGGGGGGGAGAAAGGAGGGGGGGGGAGGGAGGGAGAAAGGGGAGAAAGCGTGGGGAGAAAGGGGAGGGAGGGGGGAGAAAGGGGAGGGAGGGGGGGAGAAAAAGGAGGGGGAGAAAGGGGAGGGGGGAGAAAAAGGGGGGGGGGAGGGAGAAAGGGGGGGGGAAGGAGAGAGAAATGGGGGGGGGGGATGGAGAAAAAGGGGGGGGAAGGAGGGAGGACAGGGGGAGAAATAACCTGTAGCTGCATCTCGGCTGCTGATCATAAATAACGAGTCGAGCACCTATGTGTAGCAAAACAATAGGTGTAATGTGCAAGTGAAGTACATGAACAACATTGTTATCCCAGATAATGTTGTCAATTGTTTGAATTGTATTGTCTTTTTGTATCTAAATGTCACCTCGGTAAACAGAACAAAATCTATTACCCTAGCTGCTGTTGATTGCATCAACGTGTTTACTCTGCGACAAAATTACAATCTCAAAGTCCGCAACCCGTGTGTCTTCCTTACTTCCAGGCTCACCGATATTTTCCACCCCCCAATGTAAATTGGGGGCAGTGTTCCATTGCAAAATAAACAACACGAAAATATATATAATGTTGATCAAGGAAAAAGGGTTGGGGGGGGTAGAAAGGAAGTAGGGTTTATGAAAGCACTTTAAAGCTACTGTAAAACAGCACAATAGGTTGTAATGAATTTATTTGTTGTAGGTTTCATGTGCTTCGTACCGCTCGTAAAGTGTGCCTTGCCCAGACTGCAAACTGCCACTCTCATCCTCCCACACCTGTAAAATTACACCGGCACAACGGCGAACAAACAAACGCAGCTATTCCGATAGCTACGCTGGCTCCCAAGGCCCATCCTGGGTCAACTGCAATATCTCCCTCTCATTCTGAAGATCCTTTGTAGAGTTGCCTCCGAAACACAGTGGCTTTCATCTCGCGTCACTCACAACCACCCGGGCGCTCTCTCAACTCCATCAGGCCCTTGCGGCGAAACGCACCAATTTCAATTGCCATCACATGACGTCAATTTTCAGACAAACGTGACGTCGTAAAATTAAATGTTGTTACGGTTTAAAAAAAAAAAAATGCATCGTTTTACTTGAAGGATCTTTGTCGTGCAAATTCTTTGTTTCCCAATTATAACCGTGTAATATGATCCAATGTAACGAGCATGATTAAATGTAGTTCACAAATAACGAAGGCAAAAACACATTTGTAAATCGGATGCATTCAAATCTGAAGAAAAAAAACCACTAAACGTGCGAAATAAAATCCGAAATTTTCAGCTCAAGTCGACTCGGGAAATCGAATTCGGGTCGCCGGGTTCACTCGCGCAGCTTGCTAAGCGCTTACGCCACCAGCCTCTGACCCCTGCACCACCGCTTCCCCACGTGAAGACATCACGCGCGCACACACGAATGCTGCTGGAACACGCTCGAACAGCCTCCACTAAGACCAGCAGGTCAGCCTGACTTCCTTAACCATCCTCAAGCAATAAGCCATTTCTGGCATTTATCTTTGTTTTCAGCAACCCTCTCATTAAGGGAGAGTTAATTACGCACGAAATGAGACTATATAATGCATATTAGGAATTCAATTGTCAACCACCCACCAACAACTCCCACTCCCTTTGCTCGGAATCGCTCATTCATTAATAATCCTAATTGGTGTGTATGAGGCCACAATGAGATAGTGGGCGGCTAAGGTGGTGGTGGTGGAGGAGGGTTGTGCAAAATAGGTTTGTCACGATAAGTCGATACCACGATACGATATTTGTTGTAACGGTCTGGACATCTGTGGGAAAGAGCTTTATAGCTCATCGGATTCCTCAAGCATAAATATTCTGATTCTGATATGAGATCCGCGATAATCATACCATTCGTTTTGCAAGATATCGTTGCATTGTCATTAACGTTGCCACATTTGGACATTTTAGGTGTAATTTCCCGAAGAAAAAGACAATGAAATAGCATGAAATGTTAAAATAAATATATACAGTGGCACTTACCCATGACAGTACTTTGATGTTTTGCTAAACAACAAAACCTAGTTCGGAGTAATTGACGGAATGGCGTCACAACTTTTTTTAACTTAAAATTGCATTATCTCTGGTAATTATGTGTAGTTTAACTGACGACATGTCTGTTATTCGCATCATAGGCTGTTGAGTGAACTAATTCGGACTGTAAGTGCAGCAAAGTAGACAAATAAAAACAATTAAACTGTAAAATAGCAATCACAAAGATGTGGGAATCGGACGTAAATGCAGGACTGTGTTAACCCCTCGTAAACATCAAGAAGCATATAAATTAATCCTGAATAATACCTTCATGCTGTGCTTAAATCTCAAGCTTAGGCGACAATCCAGTGCAACCACATTAATAAAAAAAAACGGCTCTGTGATTCCCTCCCCTGGAGTGGATGCAATATTTCATCTGACATTAATATTCCTACAGGTGACATATGAGCATGGGGTTGCATTGGATGTTTTTTTTTATTTACGTACAGCTAAGCCTGGCTAGCAAAAAATATATGTCCCAACTTGTTTGTAAACACCATCAGCAGCAACAGCTGCTGCATCGTAGATGTGGCATGCCACAGTAATTCACGGAACAGCGTTCCTGATTGTTCCGGCTAAGATGAAGCGCTGTGGTAAGCAAGCCTCTCGCTTGCTGGCCCTTCGCTGTAAATGTTCTGGGCAGCCGCTAGTTTCTAATGGGGGGCAGGACCCTCGCCACTGTTTGATTAAGAAGCTGCCTCACAGGGGCAGATTGAGCATTCGTGGCCATTATCAGGACAAACACAATTCATCACTGTCGAGACCACGTGCACGACATTTTACGGTTCGCGTCTCAATAGCCGATTATGAAATCAAAGTTTTACTCTTTAGGGGTTTTTTGTCCTCTTGTGAGCAGTACATTAAAGTTGTGACCAATACATCAAGTACAAATGCGTTATTAAGGAAATTAATTTGTGGAGGCGGTTTGGGTGTTTTTTTTAATTTTGCCGAACTATCTTACGGCACAAATCTATTGTTGTATTGTATTTCTATGCTCCCGCGTCTAAGGCCTACCCCCTTCACCAACCCTTGTTGACCTGCATGGTGTAGTATGGTCACATAACATCCACAATCCGCTCGGCTTGTGGAGGCAACTCATCCAGCAGTGGATTGACAAAGAGTTGCACGCGTTTATAACTAGGTAGGAATCCTTCATATACAGAGAGTTGAGAGTGTCAACGTGTATATCTATACATTAAGTGAATTTCACACGATAGTACAATATTATAAATAATACCACACTCATCAGTTCCACTATTATGTAAACACGTTTTATTATTTTCTCTTATAAATAGAATTCAAATTGACAATTGTCATTTTTTTAGATTGAAACATAATTCAAGCCAGCGTTTTAGGCAGTGACCTTCAGAGCCCGAGAGGTTATGACCCCTACATGTCAGCCGATAAAAAAAATAATTCCATTTTTCTGGGGCAGCGTTAACGATGAACGTGGCGTGTAGTGTATTTGCATTTTATACATTGACGCTCGTCCGCTAATGCCGAACAACAATTCCCGAACAACATTTACATTTAAAACGAACATCGGTTTTTTTTTCACGTAAGAAAAAAAAGCAAAGTGGCATTCTTAAAATAACGTCCCTGAAGCTGTCCACGTGGAGCCAGGCTTAAACGGCCACCAGAGAGACGCAGCTTGCCACGTTCATGGACGACGGACCCAGGGCTCGTTGTCGCCTCTGTCCCGTAAACAAGGACTCACCGGCGGCAAACACAGCAAACATCACAGCCGCCGGTGGGGACTGCCGTTCGGAGACTCGGAAGCCTTCTGGCATCGCATTGTTGCAGCACTTTATAGAATAACCTAGGCCACGGTGTTGTTTTGTGATGAGGCTCGCGGGGTGGTTTCATAACAGCGGCCCAATGCGCCGAGCGGGCTGCCTCGTGGATGGATGTAAATTACTTCAATCAAAGGACCGTACCTTCGAAGGACGGAAGGGAAAAAAATGCGAATGTCTCATTTCCCGGATCGTAAGACGCTTTGGAAAGTAAGATACACCCCCAAACGTGTGCCAGGTGTCAATAAAGTCATGCAACTATCGCCAAAAGACAAAGATCCCCCATGTAGTCGGCACGGCACACGAGGGGGTGGGTGGCCAGCACCACGCCTGGTCGCCTCGGTCTCCCGAGTGGCCAATGTTCACACATCGCACCGGCCACAGTACTAATTCGAGGCAAATGTGCCCCTCCTCCCAAACTCCGCCCATGGGCAAATTCCCAACAATTTACTTTAAATTACAAAGAGGGGGAAATGCGTCTTACAACACACGTGGGCGCCACCGTACAGGACTGAAGACAGAAAGCGGTGGAGACACGGCGAGACATCTCTGCACAAACAGAGGAGTCAGCTGTTTGGCGGGTTGCGTGACCGCCGGCGCACACACCCGTGCTTACGCGCGCGTGTGTGCGCGCTCTCGCTCGTGCGTGAGGGCATTCATTTGCGAAAACAGCTTTTTTTTTCTTTCTTCCAGCTACTAGGGAGACACGCCGGTGATTGCTGCCGTGGCAGAGTGAGCTCTATCGCCGGCGCGCACCGGCCCATCGGTCCGCTGTCGTGGGCTGACAGCATTTGCCGGGCCCGGTTTAACCCTTGCATTTCTTCAGGCCCATTCAGCGTCTCTCTCCTGCTTTTCGGTGTACTCGCCCGTACGTTGGTTCTTCACAACATTTCTTTAGCCAGGAAAGCCTCACTGAGCCTCAAGACTTTTACTTAAGGCGCGTCCTGTTGACTTTCGTAATAGGGAGAACTCTTACTCTGTGCGTCTACCCAATTGAGCCGTATACGGTTGTTAATTTTTTCATTTCACATTTGCCATATTTCGACCATGACGAGGCCTCCTCTTTTTCAAATAGTACGTATGGATGTTGAACTTCTTTCGCAAACCCTACGTAGCCAACCCGCGCTAATCGGAGGCGCGATGATCTTTAACATCCAGCATGAAACAGACGATGACTATTTCTCTGGTTGGTGCACCCACAGTGCCGGATTAAGCTAGTGCGGGGCCTGTAGCATGTTATAAAGGGGCCGCCAATAAATAAATAAAGCACGTAAATATTAAAACGCACATTTTTTATTTGCATAGTAAAGTACAGTAATTGTATTTTTTTTCATTTGCTATACAGTCAGATAATACGACAAATCGCTAACCTGAAACACCCAGTCGTTCATAGAGGTTGAAGGCGGTATAGTACTATAGTAATAGAGCAAGTGCAGAATCACTGAACCGGAATTGATAGCTTGAAAGCATTTAGCGCGGGGCCCTTGAAAGTGCTGGGCCCGTAGCATATGTACTGTAGCTACTTTTGCTAATTGGAGAATCCGGCACTGCACCCACAAAATTTGCCTGAGCAGCTGCCGGGCGCGATCCGCGAACCCTCTACCACTGCGCTTCCGCTGGGCCATGTAAACACCCCGGGGGTTACACGAATTTGAAGCCTATGTTGAGCTGGTTGGCCATGTAGGGCTGTTTGCAAGCGCCTATTAAGGCCTGAACAGTGCGCGATGCGGCTGTGTGGCCAGCACCACATTCAACCAGCTTTGCCTTGCCAGAACTTGTGTTTTTCTTTAACACACTCCACTAGGTACTCGTTGGAGGCTGAGTCAACCTCAAAATCAGAATATGTATTCATGCTGGAGGAATCCGATCAGCTATAAAGCTCTTTTTCACATATCGATAGTACCTAGCAGTAGCCCAGGGTCAGTTGCATTGTCACTCGTCGCTGATGTTTTTCGTCGTGGCCAGCAATGTGACTCAGGTCGCCGGGTTCATTGCACGGTGCACTCTCCTCTCATCTACAACTCCTCCACCACTACCAGCAGAAAAAAAATCAATATTCTCCCTGCTCAGAATCAGAGGTTGCTCAAACAGGCATTGTTACAACCAATTGAACACAGGAATGCAACTCAAAAGAGTGCAACGCCGTCTGACGATAACAACATGTGAACACGTAGGCCCGATAGTGAGCGGTATTGTGTTCTTGTGGGCTACGGTCAAATACAAAAAAAAACGACAGTAGTGGTTTGACAAAGGCCTGTCAATAAAATTGTAAAACTGTGCTCAAAGAGGACATTACCGTATCTCCCAACGTATAGCCCTTTGTTTAAAACGCAGGCTTCCGCGACCAATATCATCCATAATAGAGGTTATTTGGGTTAGATCACGTCAATAATTATTTACGCGATTTAACCAAAAAAAAAACCTCTATTATGTATAACCCTTTGTCAATCAAATGTCATGTCAGTCATGATAGTAATTTTAGCATACTTCACCACGCCGGTCAGAGCGGGATGGTTTATTTACGTTGTCAGTGGCGTTAAAACGTCTTTGGCCACCTATTTTCTTGCTTGGAATCACCGCACAGCCACGGGGCTCTCATTGTGTCTCTTGCGTCGGGCCTGTGATGTGAAAATAGCTCATGTGTTTCCCCCACCACCACCATCGTCCTGCTCAGGCTGTTTTCGACACACTCCTTCAGGCTCTGCACCACGCCTGACAGCTCACTCACCTGAGTGTGAGAGTGTCAAGTGATCGGTGTCAGTGTCACCCTGCGGCTCCAGGTTGAGGAGGCTTCAAACCAGGAGAGCGCGGCCACTGTGGATGTGTCATTGGGATTACGCACGACCATCTGGAACACTAATGCCCACTTTGCCGACCGGTGCCGAGTCACCTGGGCTGCACAAATAGCTGCTACCAGGAACCATTCGCTCGAAGGTACCCCCCTTCAACTGCACTGTTGGTGGCTGAGCTACCTGGATGCGATCTTCAGGGTGGCGTTAAGGTTTGGTGAGACCCTCATCCAGCAGTGGAGAGATCACGAGCTGACTGATGACAGGCATAGAAGAAGAATGTACAATGGACAGCACTTCCACTGTGAAACGTTGACACTCACATATTTGTTTTACTTGCCTGAAAATCCTCAAAATTAACAAACCAAATACATGTAAACATATTTGGGGAATTAATAGTCACCAAGTCTCTGAGTTTTGTGTTGCAAATATCACAATTTCCATTCAAAAGCCTCCATGAGGTTGGGCGGCTGGGACAGGCTCACGTTTCTGCTTCTTTTGCACAAAAAATCCCATCACCCACGAATAATAGAGACAATCACAAAGGAGCAAAATATATTCTCTGCGATGTGATCTCTCCTTCAACAGGTTTTGGAATAAAAATTGAATAGTAAAAAGGTAAAAGTGCAACCCTGAAATAGCTTGTTGGCAGTAGAGGGAGCTCTAGAGAGCCCCTCCAGAGGACACTCTGGCCAAATGTCTTGGAAGAGGTTAGGAGCACCCACTCTTTGCCTCACCAGTCGCGACGTGCCGACAGAACGACTATACTGATGGATTTACAGACGAGTGGGGGGAAAAGGGGGTGGGGGGATTAAAAAAACGTGCCCATTCTTTCAAACTACCGCACCGGGAGATCGAATCAAATTGGTCACCACCGGATCGCAGGTCCACTTTGTGATTTAGTACAACGTGGCAGCATCTCTGGATAACATGGAATGACAATTAGCGGAGCCAAAAAATAACAAATAGACGAATCGCAAAGGCCTCTATCATCGGCCACCCTGCTCTTGCGTCCTGACCTTTCGTGACCCCCACCGTCTGCCAAAGTTGCAAAGTGGCCCACCAGCTTCGGGCGTCACCGCGGCGGCCACCATCTGGTGCAGCAGCATCACTCACCTGCACGCTCCACCCTGCGTCAAGACAAGCCCTCCTTCCCAGTCACCTGGGAGAACGTGTGTTTGAATAAGCCCACGGCTGTATTGTGCCACACCTGCCCCGGTCAGTATTTCGCATCTGCTTCGTTTAACCAGCGCAGATAAAAACCCACAGAAGCGCTCGCTTCTGTGGACCGATCAACAAATAACAATTAAGCAATAGTACAGAAATACGCATGGGCTGAGTGGAACTCATTGTTTACGTAGTCACACTACCTCTTGTATATTCACTATACAGTACTCTTATTATATTATCACTGATTATTAACTCTACTATATCTCGCTGGCTTCCACTCTATCGCTCTGGCTTATCAATGTAGGCGCAATAATAAAGGGCCATTGCCCCAAACGTCACTGATTATTTTTTTTCTATTTTTAAGGCAGTGTTATTGACAAACGATTTGAGGTATTCGTTCGCTGTGCGTGTGCAACATTGGCAACGCGGCATCATCACCGAACAATGAGTCTCTTGTACAGCCCTCCCAGGCCTTTTCGGGTTGTATTGTGTGCACGAACTGCGTTGTTCGGAAAAAAAGAAGTCCGACGTTTCGCTCCAACAACACGCAGCACAACCCGAAAACACAATCGGAGAGCTGTACAGCCACAATTGCGATAATCAGCGCAGCAGTGCAACCTATAGTTCATTCAAAAGGTATAGTTCCACGCACGAACACGCAACTGCCAAGTTGCTCTTCGCCACACATCGTGTGAAAATGTGCTGAGCAGGCGAGCTGCTCGCAACGTGACTGACTCACGAATCCACTTTTATTACGAATGGGAAATCTGCAAGCGATTAATTACCCTGCGTGAGAATTTCATCTCGTCACGGCATTGCCGATAAACCAACTGTTGTACGAAAGCAGAGAAACGGCTGTATTTTAAATTCGTGCGGTCGTTTCATATCAACATCTGTTTTTAAACGCCCGTGTTTGCATTGCATAATCCATTCACCGTTCTACCAGTCCTTCGAAAATCCGACACACTATATATTACATTTTTCAAAGTAAATGTATTAAAATAGGGCCGTATTTCTTCGAGGCTTTCCAATCATATTTTGCTCGCCACAGGTGCAGACGTAAGCACTTGCATATATAGCAAATAAAGCAGATTTATTCATATGCCATTGCTATATGATTATTTTCAAGTGCAAATCCACGAAGGGGCAATGCAAGCTCGCTCTTCCCTCCCCACAGAATACCAAATAACAGCGGTCTTGGTAATACGTTAGTTGCACTCGCTCATCTCGGAACCCAATAGCCTTTCATTAAAGGGGTCCCTTGTTCTTGGCTGTTCCAGGAGACAGGGTGAAGGTGCGGGGGTTGGGCGATGTCGTTTAAGTTCGATTTTTCAGAAGCGACCTGGCCACAAATGATAGCTCAACGAAGTGGCTCATCATCGCGTGGGAATGTACAGCAGCCAAATAACTCGAAGCGCGTGACGTTGATTTAAAATGTTTGAAGGAAGAACCGGAGGACCCAGAGACAAATCCACGCGACCACGTGGTGAGAGAGAGAGAGAGAGAGACACGCAAACTCAAAATATACAGCAGCAGGCGTTAGGGTCGGGATCGAACCCACGACCACCTGTATACCAGGCGAGGTAGTTAACGTCTCCTAGCCACCGTGGCGCACCAATGAGCTGGTAGACGAACCAACAGTGGTGTAACTATCGAGTGTACAATTGAACAGGGGGTCTCAGGCAACAGGAACCAACAGTGATGTAGCTATCGAGTGTACAATTGAACAGGGGTCTCAGGCAACAGGAACCAACAGTGGTGTAGCTATCAAGTGTACAATTGAACAGGGGGTCTCAGGCAATAGGAACCAACAGTGGTGTAGCTATCAAGTGTACAATTGAACAGGGGGTCTCAGGCAATAGGAACCAACAGTGGTGTAGCTATCGAGCGTACAATTGAACAGGGGGTCTCAGGCAACAGGAACCAACAGTGGTGTAGCTATCGAGCGTACAATTGAACAGGGGGCCTCAGGCAACAGGAACCAACAGTGGTGTAGCTATCGAGCGTACAATTGAACAGGGGTCTCAGGCAACAGGAACCAACAGTGGTGTAGCTATCGAGTGTACAATTGAACAGGGGGCCTCAGGCAACAGGAACCGAGGCGAAATATATCAACATTGTTTTAGTTCTCCAGCCTATTGGATTTCTAGACCAATATTATCTGGTAATATTTGCTGCGGCAAGCAAACTCTGGACTGGTTTTGACCTTCTTGGCCTCATCAGTAGTCAGGCTGGTTAAGCAAATACCGTTGGGTTGCCAGATGGCAAGAGATGATAATGTATGTGATGTTTCCATGAGTCTGAAGATTATTTGACAGCAACGTCCTACATTGCCATGTTAGGCTATTTCCGTTAATACGCGTTTGGCATTGTGTGGGAGAAAACCTGAGAACCTGGGGATGACAAGTATACGGATTGCGATGTGGGCGTCTACCATCCAAACCTGTTGAATGCGGTGGCGTTCAGCAAATGCCGAATTTTAAAATTAAAGTTTAGCTTGCGTGATGCTTAAAACAAAGGACGCACAGCACTGTTTTCTGAAATTACAATAATAATCATGAATACGACCATGTTGTGTTACTGTTTGTGTCCAATCGTGCTTACGTCCCACTCACAGAGTGAGAGCTGCCCAACAGTTTTTCTGCCCTGCGCTAAGATCTGCATGAAATGTGGAGTTCAATGTCATTGCTTATTACTTTGGTCAGGTTGGTGTGGTGGATCGTCGTTCGGGGCCATGTGGGGCACGGTCCCACTAGTTAAAAAATAAAAACCGGAATGCTTACCTGCTTATTTGAGTTTGTTCGTTTGATTTGTTACACGGATGGACCCGTTTAGCCATTTTCCCGGCTATTTAGAAACATGCGTTTACAGTGTTTGGCTGCTATCAATTTACACGTGATAAGCCACTTCGCTGAGCTATCATTTGTGGCCAGGTCGCTTCTAACAAAGATCTATACAGCTCGTTGAGCCTTACCTGGTGATTTATTTTTTTAATTACACTCTTTCCCTGCCCCCCTCCCCCACCCCCCATCTGCCTCTCCCCCCCCCCTCTTTCTCCACACCCAGGGCTTTTGTGCCCCGCAATATATATTTACCCACTAGCTGCCAGTTGATCATGTGGAGACCCTCACTAGCCACGTTACCATCTGCCAGGCGGGACCAAACGGACACGTCCGCCTTTTTTCGCCCACCAACAACAAACGTGCATTACGCTTTGAAAATGAACTCGATGCCCACAGTTAGGCTACAAACGCGTCGCCTGAAATCACACTGATTTATTGTTTTACTCATCACCACCGAGAGACACAAGATACGTTGAGCAAGTTTTGGGTCTGGTGACAACGTGACGTGGTCTACCCCTCAAAAACTAAAACTTCGGTGTGTCTTCTTACGTTCATCGACCAACATATTTGTTGCGACACATATATAGCAATTATTTAATTTACATTTTAACGGAACACGTAGGTGAATGTGTGAAGATGAATTGGCAACATGTCGGAGTAGAGTACCCACGTGAATTCAAAAAAAAATGTCACTTCATTTTCAATTCAGCTCATTTTTAGAAATATAATTTTCACTCTCCGTATGCTGCTGGTAATATATATTTTATTTTTAACTCCGTCCTCCACAAACAAGCAGCAGCGTGTACGTATGTTTTACAAAATGTGCAACGTGCTCCCTCTATTATTAAAGTCGAGCACTTTTAAGCCTACAGCTTAAATGTGTCTAATAAAGGCTTGATAGTATAATGGCATGTTGATCTGACTTTTAGCGACGACTTGTTCTCTCTATCGCTGGATCTGACACTTCAGTATTTTGAATTCTTGGCCATGCATCGGGAACAAAACAAAAAAAAACTGCACGTGGACCTTCCTGATGCCCAATTCTGAGTGCTAATTCCCCACAGAGGTCCTATCGGACACAAACCCACACGCGAACAACCTGGGGACATTTATCATGGTCCATTTGTTTTATCTTCCCAGGACCGCGTATATCCATACATTCGCGTGCCAATATTTAGTCGGATACACCATTTACGATCATTTAAAATGACAGGCCTCTCCTTGACTTTAATGCCGCGGTAATTAAAACACAACGAGCCCCATGCTGTTTGACTTTCATTGAGATGGTGCAGTAAAAGGGGGCAATAAGCAACACGCAAATGGCAAGCAATCTGTTCCACGTGTCATTTGCCTTTGTACTTTGGCGCATGCATTTCATGATCTCCTGCAATAAGATACGTTTAAAATGAGACACGAGCCGATGTAATCGTCTTTCCAAAATAACACAATTTCCAAAGCAGGCTTTTAATTTATATTAGGCAACCAACCAAATAAAATATTGAATACATCCCTTTGCCAAGTACGAATTAAGATAGTATATTCACGTCTCTCATAAACGGAACACATTCTTTAATAGGCTGATGTTTAAGGCAATGGCCGTCCATTCCCCACCTCCCCCTCCCCTACTTTCAAGCAGGGCTATTGCCTGAAACATTTGACTTATCCTCTATCCCACCGATGCCTCGGCTGCCAGCTCTCTCCACCTTTTGCCTGTCTTTGTCAGGTGTCGTGTCAGCTTACCAGGCAGGGACACGCGACCAACAAAATATCGGGCCTACCACTGTATTTATATTTGCACTATATAAGGCAACATTAAAGAACAATTTGGTGTGTTGTGTTAGTCGTGCTTGCACACTGCACTCAACGTAGAGGCCTGTCATTTTGTTATTTCTTTCAACAAAAGCTGCATATGCTTCGGCACCATGTGGCAAAAAGTCCAATAATTAACCCGTATAACAGCAGTCCCCACCAGATAATTGCATGAGGTAATCCCAGGGTAATTGATAAAAGTAGACATTCAGTAAAAAAAAAATGCCACCTGAATCAAAGGCTTTATCACACTCTTTATTTGACGCAGAGGTCAAATTTCCCACGCTCTTGGGAGTGCATTTGGCACCATTCTTAAGCAGTGAATGCAGCACTGCACATCGCCAGTGAAGACAAACAGCAGCAGCAGTGGCATCTGCACGACACCATGAAGTTCAGGAATAGTGGCTCACTTATTGAAGCACAATTGTCTATGCAATGTCCCACTTGCCAAGGGCTTGCAATTAATATGAAACTGTGACTAACAGGTTATTGAGTGCGCACCTTTTCCTGGGCAATTAAAATTAAGTTCTACACACGTGAGCCGTCATCTCAACAGCTCCGCTCTGCAATCTTCTTAACACTGTATTGTGGGGGTTTTGCTTCATATTTGACATCTCAAAGATATATTTTTTGTAAGATTTCATAGCCCGAGGCTTTGTTCTGCCTATTCTACACCCGCTGAATATTAATCCTTATATATATTTAAAAAAATCTAAATGCTCAGGAAAACAATTCTCAATGAGAGGTTGCGCATTTGCATCTGCTGCCCTGGGTCTGACTCTTTTCTCCCAGCCATCCGCGTGTTTATGACTCACTGTTCCAAGTCCAGGTTCAAGACTGATTTTCCTCTTAATTTTGCCCCTCTCTATAAAAAAAAATAATGTGCCCATTGGATCCGCACGGCGTCCTGTGGATTCGGTAGCAAATTTAAATTGGATGCTTTCTGAATCCAGAGTGTATTGCATGTCTTGACTTAAATATTTCGTGACTGCAGGAATTCATATTCTTTGGGTCTTTCGGTAAAGTCACGTAGAAATGTTTTGTTGTTGTTTTACGTGACTTTACCGAAATACCCAAAGAATATGTATTGCATGTGTAGATTTCCACTTTTGCGAAGTCTCCCACAACTCACGTTGACAGATGGCATTGGTGATCTTTACATGCACCATACAGTACAGCCCTTTCGTCAATACACTGCTGGATGATGGTATTTCCCATGTCGTGCAAGTCGTAATGGTTATTCATATAATATTTGAGCCTGGATAGTGCTTGGATGGGTGACACCATGCAGGCCTCATGTGTTGGTATGCAGACGGCAGTGCACAAAATTCACTGTTGTACTATTATCATGTCTTATGAAGAAGGGTCATTGACAAAAACGTCGCCTACTGTATTTTACCTTTTAAGGCCACAGTGTTACTGACAAATGCGTTGCATTTTTTAATTTGTGCCAACGCATAAATCACCAAATAATCAGTTCAAACATGATGCTGTGCCGTTATGCTCCCCGCCCTTACCGACCTGCACTGACTCGCGTGTGGTGAAGTATGGCCAAATAATCCCCACGATCCGCACCAGAGGCGTGGCGAGGTCCTCACCCAGCAGTGGACGAACAAAGGGCCTGTCATGTGTACACGTGTGTACAATGAGTGAAGTGCCCGTGGTGAAGGCGGATGTCACAATCACACGGGGGCCATCTGCTGGCTGTGAGCTGTAGGCACTTGCAGGAGCTGCCACGTGTCTTCCCTTTCAAAAACTTATTTCCTCACACACCATGGCAACCGGAGAACTTCCAGAAGATTCTCTCAGAAGTTTCTTCTGGAAGACATCTACCGAAATGACGTGAAGAAGTTTGACTTTAAAAAACTAAACTACTTGGTGATGCTGCTGTGTTGGCAGTGGTGCACAATTAACAAAACATGTGACGTTTCATGCAATGACCCTTCTTCATGACGCAACAAAAAGCAGACAACACGCTCCCTTCCCTCCCACATTTGTCCCACCACGTGAAAAAACATGTTTTGTACACATCCCGTCAGTCACAAGGCCTCATCTCTGGGAGTGCATCTTATCAGGAGCATCGGTTCAACAAAAAGTTAAACTCTCGACCGGTTTCCACGGTTAGTGTCTCATCATCAGCAGACTCAGGTTTAATTAAAAACGCAAATCTGAACCGCCAGATGTTAAATCAATGTTTTGTTGCTTATATTATCCGACGACAATGCTGATTATTCAGTGGTATAACTCGAACACGCTTATCGATAATAGAGGTTGTTTCAGTTCAGTTCAGTTTATTTTGGTATAGCCCTGTGAGCCATTCAGCTCTTGAATCGGGTGCAACCACAACAAACAAAAAAACAAAAACACGAACATGAAAACATATTTAAGTGACTTTGTGTGACTGTGCAAACAGAAAATCCATGGAAAAAACCAGCAAAAATATTCTTTAAAAAAGCACCGTACACCAACGCTGTGTGCAAAAAATCCCAGTGGGATGCAAGTCAAACAACAACAACCACAAAAACTTAGATTAAAGCCATCAGTCTAACTCCGTACTACAACAAAACAAACATGTCCAAACCAAAAAACTTTTCCAAATCACCGAAAAATAAAGCCATAATTGCAACGTAACAGTGTTCACAAGGACTGTGACCGATTTTTTTTACAATAAACTGCATAAATAACATATAACACCAAATCCTAGAGCCATAGCTGGCTGCATGAGTTACTCCACAACAACAGAAGCATCGGTCGGAGTATCAAATTTTTCAATGCACCTTTAAGATCAGCACGCTAAATCAAAATACAGATAATACTTTGCAGCGTCATCCGGAGCGAAACATTTTATTTTATTTTACGCAAATGAATAGCAGTGGCAGCTAGGGGTGTACAACTCCTCTAGAGCAGTTTTGAAAGAAGATCTCATTGGTAGCGATTCAAGTTGCAGTTTATTGGCAATAGCATTCCAGACTCCGGGGGCATCAATAGCAAAGGCCCTTCCTCCAGTTTTTGCACGGCAATAGGAAATGTGAAGCTGGTAAATGAGCGAAGACCTGAGGTGAAATTTGTTCTGTGAAACAAAGAGGAGATCCAGCAGGTAGTCTGCGGATGGATTTTTTTGTAAGTACATCGTGAATAAATAAGATCTGGTGCACAAGCCGTCGAACATTAAGAGATGTTAAGTTTGACCCAATGTAGAGATCACAGTGGTGAGTCCTATATGGGCAGTTCAATGTAAATCTTAAGGCCGAGTGATAGATGGAATCAAGCTTCTTCAGTACAGTACTTGGGGCTGATTTATACACGATGTCACATTAGTCGTAGAGGCAGTATGGTCGCTTTTATCAATTCCAAACGGAACATTGGGGGGAAGCAGTGCTTGTGTCAATACAGAAAACCAATTTTTATTTTTGTCTTTTTACCAAAATAATCAATGTGATCTTCAAAATTCAGTTTTGAATCCAGGATGACCCCAAGATACTTATAGATCTTGAATGGCTCTATTTGACAATTATTTAAGGAATGTAATTGGGGAAAAATAACTTCCTGCTTTAGTCCTGGTGAGAAGCATAGCACCTTGGTTTTGGAGGTATTCAGGACTAGTTTAAGCGCAACTAGCTGATGTTGTAGTTTGTTGAAATCACCCTGTAGCTTAGCAATCACGTCATCCGGAGAATGGCCAGCAGTAATCAGTATCGTGTCATCATATTTTTTTTTTACCCTGGAATGATCCAGGCCAGTGTCCAAGAATGGAACCCTGTGGAACCCTTTTGTTATCTTAACACTGTTTGACCTCCAACCATCTGTGAATAGTTTGGGTGCGAGAAAAGAGGTAATTTTGTCACCATTTTACTGCGTTTTCGGAAAAATCGAGGCAACTTAGTTTACTAAGCAGGTGTTGTGGTCTACTGTATCAAAAGCTTTGGACAGGTCTAGAAAAAGACAGACACAGTACTGCTTATTATCAAGGCTACTGTAAATGTGATTCAGAGAGTCTAATGCAGCAGATGTGGTACTGTATTTTTTTCGGAACCCAGATTGTTTTAGATGTAGTAGATTGTTGGTGGACAGGAAACTGCTAATTTGGTAGGTCAATAACTTTTCAAAATTTTTCATCAACGGGGACAAAATTGAGATAGGTCAGTAGTTATTTGGATCATCTTTAGGGCCCCCTTTGTGAAGTGGACGGACATAGGAATGTTTCCATTCTAGAGGAACTGATGCTTCTTTGATGGGCAGGTTGAAAATATGGGCTATAGATTTGTATATTAGGTGACCAACAGTTAGCAGAGCAAAGACAGGAATACTATCTGCTCCGGTAGAGGAGGACCCTTTGAGGTAGGAGAGTTGTTTCAGAACATTACTTTCGTGGATTGGCTGGAAACTAAATTCGTTTAATGTTTGGACAGGGGTTTCGGAATTTGCATGAGCAGGGGTGACTCCCAATACATTATCAAAAAGATTACCAGCTTCAGAAAAATGAAGGTTAAAATTGTCAACTATTTTTTTGGGATCTGAAAAATATTCCCCATTTCGGTTAAGCTCAAAGGGCAGATTGTCTGTTTTGGATGACTTTTCGATACATTTGATTGTTTTCCAGAAAATCCTGGCATTTCCATGTGATTCCAGGAGAGTGGAGGAAAAGTAGGCATTTTTTGCATGCCGTATTTTTTTGACGCATCTATTCCTTAAAATCCTGTATTCTAGCCAGTCATTGACCAAATTACTTTTCTGAGCACATGCCCAAGCCTTGTCCCTAGTTTTCATGAGCATTGTAATCAAAGGATCAAACCATGGTGGGCGGTTGCCTTTAGTTTTAAATCTAACCAACGGAGCATGTTTGTTAAGAATTTGGAGAAACGTGTACCTGAAGGTCTCCCAAGCCATAGTCAGGTTGGGGATATCATGGACCTTGTCAATATCTGAGTGAAGCACATCATTAGCAAATGCCTGAGTGCTGAAGTGTCTCATAGAGTGCTTCTCAACCAATTTAGGGGGGGCTTTGGGTCTGGCTGATGATCTCACACCAAAAATGAAGGAGTGATCACTACGGTTATTACCCAAAACAGTCAGTGTGAAATTGTGAGGGGCATTTGTCATAGGATGTCAAGCAGAGATGACTGTCCCGGATATTTTAGTTTGGGTCTTGTGGGGACATTTATTAATTGAAACAGGTTAAATGCATCTATAAAATCTGTGGCCACGGCCGGCGGGTTTAGCCAATTCCAATTTAGATCACCCACTAAAACTATTTCATCTTAGGGAGGCCCCCAAAAAGCTCTCTCAGTGCAGATGCAGCTTCAACATCCTTCCCACTAGGCGGTCCATAGCAGCACACTACCAATATCTGTTGATTTTTTGGAAGAGTTATTCTGAGAGCCAAACCTTCAAAGCAACATTTTTTAAACAAGGAGTGAGCTGGTGAACATGCAATAGTATTACGAACATAGATGGCAATTCCACCTCCTTTAGATCCTCGGTCAAGCCGAAAAAGGTTGTAGTTGTCAATCGTAATCTCCAAGTCATTGACGGCAGGAGTGAGAAATGTTTCTGTTAGGCAAAAAATGTCCGGGTCAAGATTTGCCACTTCTAGTTTGAGTTGACTTAATTTAATCACAAGCCCTCTGATGTTGACATATAGAACACCAACACCTTTCCTGCCAGAAAAATCTATAGAATTATACGAGTTCTTTATATTTGGGCCAGGATGAAGCTCAATACCACCCAGAAATATCAAAAGTAGAATTAATAGTTTGCACAAGTATTTTCTGTGAAAGGATGAAGAGCGGTGAACCTTGGACGAATAGCAGCAGCTCGCAGATGGTGTTATTTTTAAGAGCAGAATGAAGTTTGGAAGGAGTGCTGGTGAAGTAATGGGACAAAGATAGGGTTTAAAAGGATACAATGATGGAGTGTAGAAGTGTCTATGAGCTGTTTCATTTGCAGGCGTAGTGGCAAATCGAGCAACAAGTATGGACGCAAAGTAACGAGGGTAGCCGTTTGTAGAGTTGAGTGTGGCACTGGATATGGCCGGGAACGACAGCAGTATGATACACAGCGGGATAATTGCCATCTTTAAGATAACAAAGATCCACAACAGTCAAACACACAGGTGAAAAACGTACAGGTAGGCCGAGCGCGAGTAATGTCTTGCCGCACTCGTCGCACCGTGTACGGCTTCTCGCCCGTGTGCTCGAGTTTGTGGCGGCGGTCAGCTCCAGGTCACGAAGTTGACTAGCCGTTCAAGTTCTTGCTGTTTGTAAGCACACCTTTGGTGCGTTGCTATTTCTCTACGCTAGCGTGCATGTGACCTAACATGTCACTCTTCTTTTTTTTCAAGGAGCATCTTCGCGAACAGGGCAATCACCTGATCAAGCAGGTGAAGGGTTAGATCGCGTAAATATAAAAATGTGTCGTTAAAACCCGCCACCACCCGACACAGCCAACTAGTAAGGGTTGTCACGTAAACAGAACGTGGCCAATTTGTCACTAGGACAGCACACCGGTGTGTTGGAGAGCCAAGCCACAACATTTACACCACTGCCAACGCAGCAGCAGCAGCATCCCCAAGTCGTTTCATTTTTTTTAAAGTCAAACTTCTTACACGGAATGTCGGAAGATGTCTTCCGGAAGAAACTTCTGAGAGAATCTAGTTGGCTGTGTCGGGTGGTGGCGGGTTTTAACGACACATATTTACGCGATCGAACCCAAAAAAAAAACTCAATTATGGATGATATTGGTCGCGAAAGCCTACATGTTAAACATACACGCTGAGAACCCTACATCTGCCAGCGAACATCTTTCGACATTCCGCTCACCATTCATGACAAGTTGCCGGGTGTCTTTTAAATCGTTTGGAGCTCCCATTGCCTGGACCCTTATCACATTGCCCCGACCCCTATCTTATTGCCCCGACCCTTATCACATTGCCCCGACCCCTATCCCATTGCCCCGACCCTACCCTCTAATTACCCCGCCCCCTTTTCCATTGCCCCGCCCCCTTTCATATTGCCCCCCCCCTTTCCCATTGTCCTGCCCCCCACTCTCCCATTAGCCTCGCCCCTCTTCCATTTCCCCTCACTAAGCCCGCCCCCTCTGCATTAACCCGCCCCCCCCCACCTTTCCTCCCCCTCAACTTCCGGCTCCCGTCGTGCTTAGCCGCACATGCGCCTCGGCCCCAACACGTGGAAGAAGGAGAAGCAATGGCGGCGTCGGCGGTGGCGGTGTGCGCCTACTCCTCGGACCCCGCGAAATGCTTTGCCGTCGCGTCGCCCGATGGCCGCGTGTACGTGTGGGACGCGAGTAGCGGCGCTCTTCGGCACGAGTACGCGCCCAGCTCGCATCTGAGCGCCACGTGCAGCTGCCTAAGTTGGGGCCCTCCCAGAAAGTGCAAGGTAGGCCTCACGCGGTGGCTTCGGGCCTACGGCGTGGGACTGGCGATCTAGCGGGGGAAAGTCGCGTGCCAACCCCGCGAAGTGACTATCCGAGGGCGGTACCCCCTCCACTTTATCGGGGCTCAGACACGTGTTTGCTGGAATGGTCTGAAAGCTCTTGCGTTAGTGCTAGTTATAACACAATACTGTTAAACGTTTTAAACACTGAATGTCAAAAGTACGTGCTGTAGTAGGAGTGGCTAAAAATTTTGGCCATTTGCTTACTGTCTACCTAGAAAATGAAAGCCATTTCTCGCAACGTGAACACGTTCACATAATATTTAAAACTATATTTATAGTTGGTTTTAAGACACTGTGAAGGCGATGAGTTGTTTTCATTTGTGCCTTTGCACAAATGCCTATGTACATTATGTTTTAATGGGCCGGTCACGCTGACGTAATTAACATTTCTAGGCGACGCGTTTTACCAAACGCCGCAGTTTGTGGTTAATGCAGCAGCAATAAAAAAAAACAAATGAATTAATGCAATTAAGCGAGACACGATGGTAACTTGACATTCAGTGGTTGGAGGAGGGCACGGTCAATTGGTTCGTGGGATTGCCCACGTGGGGCTGTTACTGCTATCGCCCGGGCCGTGCAAATTGTACATGTTCGCACACCTCGTGTTGCACCAGGATGCGCCGCAGAGGAAAAAGCGGCGATCGGAGACGACGGGCAGGCTTGCCGAGCTGGACCTGCTGGCTATGGGCACAGCCGTGGGCAGCGTGCTGCTTTACAGCACCGTCAAGGGGGAACTACACAGCAAGTTGGTGAGTTTTTTTTTCTTCCACGAGGCTGCTAGCTTGGGATGCCTCGTGGTTGATGAGGCTACGACCAAATCACTGGGAATGTTTGCGAAGCAGATTGGAGCCGGGTTAGTACTTGAATGATCGACCACCATAACAGGTGCTATGGCCTTCCATTGCTACGCTGTGGGCAGTAGACTCCAGCAGAATCATTATCCTGTATTGATATGCTCCCACGTCAATGCTTTATCGCTTTACCACTGACTTCAACCAGCGTGATGAAGTGTGGTTATATAAATCCTGCATCCCACATGGCTTCGGGAGGCCATTGTCCAGCACTGGATTGACAGCTGTGTATGTTAAAAATTGAGTTAATATCACTCGGTTGCCCTCTTTAAGAGTTGGTATTCTTAAAAATTTCATGAATTTTGCAATACTCCTTAATTGCATTTTTGTTATCTAGGTTTCTAGTACCTTTCGAAGGCGCTTTACAGCAGTTATTCAATTGTGCACAGGATGATATGAATTTGAAATGAAGAATTTGGTTATTGTGCCCAAACATCCCATTTCAAAATCACCACACATCCACCAAATGACGTAGTTTAAATGCATCACAGGGTTTTACTAGATAATGGAGGCTGCTCACGACAATCTTACATAACTGCCAAGTGCTCCGGTCTTCCACTTCTCACATTCCGTTGTCTCATGCGATTCATGGTGCGATGCCGGCTGCATTAAGATGCAAGTACGATGACCACCTTGTTGGTTTTTGCTCCCCTGAAAACCATGATGACATCTTTACCTTGGCTGTGTCTGAGCTGATATGTTGTTGATGTGTGGTACATTATTACTGTACCGTTTTTTAAATCACAAAATCACCTGCAGGCCTTTGTAATTCTCTCTTTCTATTAAGGCCTCCCAACGTTGCTGAGAGGGTTGTTTGAGTGTAAAAAAAAATGTGGGTATAACGTATGCAGGATAGGGGAGGAACATTTAATGAAACAGCATTGGAGTGGTCTTCACAAATTGGGCAAACAAGAGGAATATCTAAGAACAGATGGTGGGATTCTGTCTGGACAAATATTAAAGGTAGTATATCTACTGTGCAGAAGCTGCGGGACCTGAAAGGGGGTAAAAAAACGTTGGTGAGGTATGGAAATGTCATCAATGGCTTTGGCCACAAAGACGTCGTGATCTCGTACATTTAGTGATATTGTTTGGTCCCTGGTAGGATGGCGGGCATGACGGTCGAGTGAACTGCGTGCAGTGGCACCCGGAGACAGACTCGCTGTACAGCTGCTCTGACGACCAGCACATAGTGGAATGGAGCGTTGTCTCGGCAAAAGTCAAGTGGTGAGCCGATTTTGCTGCTTTCTTACGCTTCACCTATTGCCAAGTCCACCTTCAGGGTCTGTTCAAGGTGGTATAAGTCAACATATTAGCACTACATTTGTGAGAGTGGTGTCTATATATGGATGCTTGCGTGGTGACCTGCAATTTGTATGGTGGGGAGTTTATCAGCGCTGTTTATGTCGAGGTTGATGAGTGAGCCAGTGGATGACTTCAGGAGTAGCCGGGTGAATAGTTTAAATACAGGCATTCAGTGAAACGAAATTGCATTTAAACTTTGACTAGACATAAAATTTGCTTAACTTTTCTCTTTCGCCAGCAAATGGAAAGGGGACAAAGGAGGCGTGAGCTCGTTGTGTTTGAGTCCTGATGGAAAACGCCTAATCTCTGCTGGTCGAGCAATCAAACTGTGGGATCTGGAGACGAAGAAATTACTCAGGGTAAGGTGGTGCACTCTTATTCATGCTGCAAACCAATCTAGTTTCACTGATGCAAACTAAACGTTAAATAATTCATTGCTAATTTGCACTTTCCTTCTGTTCATATTCACATTTGCAGAAGTTCACTGGTCATGCCACGACAGTGTCCTTAATGATGTTCGCCACCACGCATCCACCAAATGACATCGAGGCATTCGACGGCATAACGGGTCTCTACTTCGTCACGGGGGCAGCTCACGACAGATTCCTAAATGTCTGGTAAGTGTCAGAGCCCCTCCCACTTATAATATTCCTTTTTCCTGTGCTATTAACCCTAACTTTAGAAGGTGCGATGCTGACCACTTGAGTGATGCAAGTACGGTGATGATTAACCTTCTGGTTTCGCTTCCCTGAGATGCATGATGACACCTTTACCTTGGCTGTGTCTGAGTACTTGCTCACATTTTGCTTGTTTTTGTCCGTTATTGTACCCTTTTACTAATAAGTTTCAAAATAACCTGGATGCCTTTGGCTATGTTATAAAAACCTCTTTCCATGCCATTTGTAACATTTTATCAAGCGGTAAATGCTCTTTCATTATGCAAGTGTTGATTGGTGTTGCAGTGACGAGGATTACATTGCACACAATTATAATTTGGCAACTACTACAGGAATAGAGCTGTGGAGCGGCGATTTGCCAATTTCGCTAATAACCCAGCGACCTGTTAAATTTCTAATGGGTGGTATCTGAACCAGTCTTGGACTCTCCCCCACCCCCTTCACCAACCTGCACTCAGCAGCATGGTATGGTCAACAACCTCCACACCCGATACTGTGTAGCTAGGCCTTCATGTAGTAGTGGATTGACAAGGAGATTTAAATACCTATTTTTAACTTCTGTAATATCTACAACCTAATTTAAAATTCTGCTCTTCCTGCACATGTCTTTGCTTGTTAAACTTACCCCTTTTGAGAAGATGCATTATTCTCTTGGCTCATGGATAATACATACTTGCATGTGTCGCACAAAAAAAGGCCGTGCATGCCGCGATGTTCACTTGCCCTCTACGTCTTGATTGTAGGCAAGTGAAGGACGACAACAAGAAGACGCCCGCCGTTGCTCTGATTCTCACCGACGAGCCTACCTACGTGGACCTGGTGCGGCCTGAAAAAAGTGACGAGGTGAGATTGTGTGTTGCCGGCAGGGGATCGGTGCATACTCACAACAGCAGGCAGCTGCAACTGCCAGTGCTGCTGCCTGTAAATATTTTACTGTGACAACATGACACGGTCAGTTCTGATTTGTGTTATTCCTTGCAAAAGTAATATTAAACATGTTCTTCTTTGCTACTTACAGCCTATGAAGGTTGTCGTGCTGTGCAATGATGGAAAACTTCATATATTTGAATATATCCTCAATGGGTAAGTACTCGTGACAATTATGAACACCTCATGAATTTATACAGAGGCCTGTCCATTCCCAAACTCTTTTGCATGGCAATGACAGAGTTTTTAACTCTACGTTGAGTTGGTAAGTTCTATAATGGCATCTGTGGTGACCAAAATCCATTTGTACCTCCTGCAAAAGCACGTGTTTGGCAATGGTCGGTGATGCGAGTGATGGATTGCATTCAAATAGAGACCCATAGACTCGATGCCATACTATGCATGTTATGCGAGTGATGCATTGCACATGAGTGCAGTCACAATTGAGCGACTTGAATTTTCCAAATGGAGTAGGTAGCCGTACCTGCCATGTGTAATTCTGACATGGTTATGTGCATCCAAGTGTCTTTGCAACAAGGACACCAGGTGGTAGTTCCTTGGACGTTCAAATGGGTCTGGTTTGGAACATTTCATGATGCCCATCTATCTTAATGTCTCGCCTCCAGCTATCTATGCGTTTCCCTGCTAACAAAAGCATGGCGGTAGGGGTCCACTTATCCGTTCACGTTTATCTCTTTCGGGTTGCCCAACGAGACCAGAATTAAACTCCTCCGCTCTTCCACTTGTCTTTTGCCTGCCGCCATTTCGCCAGTACGTGCAAGAAACCCTTGAAGCCCCGCTGCTCGCTGCAGCTGGTCACGCAAGGCAAAGACGAGACCCCGAGGCCCTTGCCTGTCCTTGCCGCTGCGTTCTGCGCTGACCAGTGCTCCCTCATGCTGGCGTACGGCCCAAGCATCCGCCCAGTGCTGGAGCGCGTGGTGAGTTCCACGCTCCCACATCACGTCACCCGGAAACTGCGTGCACCGAGCAAGATGATTTTTGTTTATATATCCATCTTTATTTTTTTTTATCACTTGTCACGGTTTCTTTCCTACGCAGGCAATCGACAAGTCTGAGAGCATGGTGTGCCTCGTCAGAGATGAGCCGACGAGCCTGGCGATAAAGATGGAAACCAAAGTCACGAAGGTCCGTTCAGTCACGCTCATAAGTTGTGATTATTATAATTTTGCAAAACTGCTCTTAGGCTAGATTCGTCTGTGCCGCAGCGCATTCGTGATCGCCTTGCGCTCTAAACAAATGCGTAAATACAAATGTGTTAAAAAGTGATTGAAGTTCTAGTGGGTGAATGCTCGTATACGGATGGGCAGGGAGACTGGGTGCTTCCAGCCTTCACAGGACGCCCCTGTCGTGGTCGCCTGTTTGTTTTAAGGAAGCGAAAGCGAAGCGCAGCCCGGAACACGGTTCGGCCTGAAATATTCACTTTCTCGCCGACTGCTGTCAGGCTGGCACAGCCATGGTTTACCACTCTGGACAACCCCCAGTATCTTTGTTGTTGAAATTGATTTTCATCCGACTATTTTTAAGGGACCATATAAGAGGCAGGCGGCGATGCCATTAGAAGGATGTAAGAAAAAGATGAGGATTCTGGACTCGTACAATCTATCAGATTATGCACTTGTTAAACAACCAGTGGGAGTAAACTAATGAATATTAACCTGAATATAAGTGGGGAGAGAATGCATTAATCAATTGTTTTAAACCCATCAGCCATTAGGCCTTCAAGACGATTGCTTAATGAGTCAAACTAATCTCCAGTTTTGCATTTCTGGGCCCCATGAGCTGTCAGGCTTTTAACTACAGTTAGCATATGTGATTGACACGAGCCAGCCATTTTTGCTATGGGCCCGTCACTGTAAAATATCGTTGTTCTATAAGAACTCATCAGGATCATGGGTAGCTTTTAAATAAACAAAATTGAGTTTTGTGAATGCTTCAGACTGAGCAGTGTAGCATAATGAGACTCATTAATTTCATGATCATAGTGGGAGTGGTGGCGATGAGTGGCTGTGGTGATGAACGTGTGGTGGTGGTGGCGGCGTCCGCATACAGACCAAGACCCCCCTGGTGCCTGGGAAGGCCAAGGTGTTGGCGCCCGGTGTACCGGGCCACACGAGCACAGTTCAGGCTGTGGCGGTGCTGGAGAAGGCGGGGCGTGGCAAAAAGCGGAAAGGAGACCAGGGCACCGAGACGGCCACACCTGCAGAGGTAAATGGCGGGGCCCCCAGGGCACAAGGCCTTGTATATTGTTGTAACGTCTTCCCTGTCTATAATGTGGGGGGGGGGGGGGGGTGCTTACTGCACAAAAAAACTCTTTTCATTGCTCCATCTCCACAGTGCTTAGTGCGGAGGATGTTTCCTAAGGACCGTTTTTGTATTACGATTAAGACTTTTGCAATTGTGGTACAGTCGCTTGGTTTTAATTTAATCAACTCATTTGCTGGACAAGGGATAAGGAAGGCGTATTAATAGTATCTTGCTCTCAATGTTAAAAACAAATTCTTGTTTCAAGTTCATGTGCAACAGGCTGTTTGTCGAGACTTAAAATTTGAACATTGAAGTCGACGAGCTCTCCCAAATGACTTTGGATTCACCGCAAGCTGACCAGTGTTTCAGGCAGTAATACAATACCCCAATTTTATGATTTATAAATTCACTCCTTTCCTGAAAATAACATTGACTGGAGGAGTCCCCTGTTCTTTATGCATCGTTTGCAGTGTTTACGGGTTTGCTTTGACCACCTCGGGTGATCCGATTTTAATGAAGCACCGAGTATCATCACTCCCCTGGTAACGTGATCGCCTGTGTAATGACAGTCACTAGGGTTTCAGATTTTTCTGATCCACGCTTAGACCCAAGAGTCTTGACTGTTACGCTATTTTGTTTCGTTTGTCCAAATTCCATTTGTGTTTATTGGCATCATGAGGTGATAAAATATTTGTTTGCAACTCACAAAAAGCAGTGCTTCAGCCCCATGCCATAGAGAACTGATTCTGTGAGGTGACGAACTTGAACTGCTTCGGGAAGGTCCCCTTTGCTCTACGTGGATGATGCCAATTCAAAACGTGTTTCTGATGACATTAAAGTTGGACGCAGCAGCGGCTGCACGCCAGCAGTGGTAGCCGTGTCTTTGTTGGCTAGATTAGTTTCCTGCGATAAATTTCCACGTTATAAGCCATTTCGTTGAGCTATCATTGTTGGCGAGGTCGCTTCTGAAAAATAAGCTGATAGCTCAGTGGGTTTTATCTGGTAAAATAAAAAATATAGTTTGGTTTTATTCGCTTATAAGTGATTCGTTTGCCTTTCCTATACTCCTATCGTGTTTTTGTATTGTTGTCACGTTGTGATCCGCCCCTGCTTGGACATCTGTGAAAAAAAGAGCTTCAGAGCTCATTGCATTCCTCCAGAATCGACAAATATTCTCATTCTGAATTTCGCCTCTGTGACGCCTTTGGCGCCGCCAGTTGAGCCTGGAGGAGCGCTTGTCGACCATGCAGCTGGGCAAGGGCGGCAGGCGGCCGGGGGAGCAGCCGCAAGCGGACGGCTTCAGTGTCCTGCTCACGCAGGGTCTGGAGAGCAACGACAGCGACATCCTCAACGTGAGCAAGCCCGGCAACGGCCGCCCATCCCCCCCCTCCCCCACGGGCCCACGTGTCGATCGACGCTCACTGTTTTGCATAGGGTAGTCGATTTAAATTTGTAAATCGTAATGTTTTTTTTAATAAGGTTTATTTCAAACAAATTAATATGCAAAGGGCAAAAAATGTTAGGGGGGGCCAATCATTTGGCAGTCACAAGACATCTGGACCACCCTGTACAGTACAAATGTTACGTATCTGACCATCGCATATCGTCCGCCGTGAACAAATAACCTCCCTGCACCGGGCAGTGTGGCGTTTGTGTATTTGTTGTGAAACTCGCACGCAGGAATGTATTGTTAATATCGTGTAAATTCACTTAATTTAATCGGTTTGCACTTTGTGTTTGGTAAACCATCTGTGCATGGTGTAATCTTCGTTTTCAATATGATCCCGTATCTGGCCTTTTAACATACCCGCCTATACCTCGAGGTCCCCAGTGTCAGTCTGATAAGCGACGTACTGTGCGCCAAAGGTCGTCTGAGGTGCTTGAACGTTATCGCTAATGCTGTGTTCTTAACCGTAAATGTCGTTGAGCAACGGGGATGTGCAAGTGCAGCCGTGAAACAATTGGAAAGCGGAGCAAAAACAAGCGTGTGACGTGAGCAATCGAAAATATTTTTGAAAAATTAAATCAGTGGTCAGTGAAGCATTGTGGTTGGAATGTTGCACTCGTTGGGGTCATAGCACTCGGTGGTTTTAGTAACTTTGTTTAAAACAAATCAAAATAGGAAGAAAATTACAGCTTTGCGAGATGGAACGTGTAAAATATTTAGTGCAAAAGCGCAAGTGCTGTAGTAACCACTCTTAATGTAAAAGTAAAAAAAAACATTTCTCTGGAACACTGCCTATGCAAACACGCAAACCTTTGCAACGGTGCCATCTGGACATGTAAACAACATTTATATTTGAACATCTTGATGTACCATCAATCTTTTATTTCTTAATGAGCAAAATATTGGATCATGGTCAATATAAAAAAAATCCAGTATCCCCGATGGTTTTCCAAGTGGTTTTTAGGTGCGTATTGGTCTGCTAACGACTTGCCTACCGTTTGCGCCCGTTGACGGCCTCTTGTCACTCGGCCCTACAGAAAGTCCTGCAGACAAAGAACGAGATTGTGATCCGCAACACGGTGCAGCAGCTCGCCATCCACATGATCATGCCTCTGCTGCGAGTGGTGAGTTTACCCTTCCCGCCTGCCCCCATTAGTGGTTTGCTGTCGTGTTGTACAATTTCCTTGCAGTGCTGCGTTGTCAGTGGGGGAGCAGTGCAGTAAAATCTGTTGCACCGTACTATGCTGCAACATAGACAGGCCCTGACTTCACCAGACCGCATTGACCAGCGTGGTGCTGTTTTGTCAATTCGTCCTCGCAATCACGACCACTGATCCCCCCGTGCTGCCCCCCCCCGTCCCGTCCCAGCCTCGGTAATATTAATAAGGTCGCCAAGGCCACAATGCAGAGGTCACATGTCCCTCACCTCAAGTCAGCACGGTGTTAAGTTGTTTCAAGCTGTGTATTCAGGTGTTTTGTTTCAAGCATTCGTTTCACGTTGTGTATTCATGTGTTTTGTGCAAGTACGACATTTGTTTAATGTTAATTCGTACCGGGAAGTGGAGACTATGCACGATTATAATCCGGTACTTTGGAGGTGAGGTTTGGTGGATCACACAAATGTTGTCCAATTCCCTTCCCCTGGGCATCAAGCTGCCATACCCTAGCTCGCCCTGGAGAAAGCAGTACAGCAAGTGGATTAATCGCCATCTGTTCCAATCTGTATGGGGGGATAGTCGTGCCTCTTCAGACATGTGGGTATTCACTGGGTGCTCTGGGTTCCTCTCACTTGTATAAACGCTCATTAATTGGCTGCAAACATCTTTAGTGGAGAAATCCCATTTGCGCACCTCTGCAATCGATCCATTGCAGACAGTGTTATTTTGGTGTGGCTAAAACATTATTTGTGTGTGTCTGTTGCCCTTTGCTACAGCTAACAAAGAGAATACAGAGCCATCCATTCAGGTAAGCGTCTGCTTTTGCATTCTTCTGGTTGGGTTTTAAGGAAAGCAAGTGCACACACTGCCCCGTTAAAAAAGCCAAGGAAAAGGAATGATTTGCATTGGGGTGCTGGCAGGGGGCTAATAGGAGAGCAGTCAACATGTGCTGTGTACTACATGTACCGCCGGGTGAAATTGCCGTAGCTCCGGAAGCTACCATTTTAAATGTGTTGCACTCTTGTTGGTTAGAGCATTACAAATTACTTGTTACAATAATCATAACTTGATTATACAAACGCATCACATCAATGAATTAAACGGCCCTATCGTGATATATTTAATTGTATACATAATCGGTGACGTTTTTGGCATTGGGCCTTACCCATGAAGAGCCATAGCCCAAATGTGAGTTATTATGCATCGTTAAAAAACAAATACTGCCAACGCAGTTTGACGAAGAGATCATTGAAATGCATTGTTGGTCTGGAAAGTGAGTGTAATGTCATGTTTTATTCTGTTGCTTGTGATAAACCCTTTGTAATCTTGAACCTCTGTTAATCATTCTCACTTGTTTGCAAGTTCAAATTTCAAGTTTATTTTGTTTAACCAGGGTGAAAACTCAGACCAGGATAGGTGTCCTTTGCACGATTGACCTGTGGCATTAGTTGATCAGTAAGTAGGTGGTGATGATTGCTGCTGTGTATAACCCTAATCCAGTCATTTGTGAGCAATTTTCGAATTTAGCATAGTTGGACCCTGACGGGCGACTCGTAATAATCAGGGCGCCCTCTGGATTCAAGCTGCGCAAACCCCTCTGCAAACGGGCAGAGAAAATTTGATCCCACTCGGCTCTTGTCCGCCACACTGCGTTGTGTGCACATGCACTGGTTGATGACGTTCCACCGTCTCCGTGTGTCCTCTCCCCGTAGCGCTGTGATGGCCATGCGGTGGGTGAGGGCCGTGCTGACCATCCACGCGTCTTACTTGGCGGCGGTGAGTCCTTCGCTACTTTTACGGATGAAATGTGCCTTAAATGTTAAATATTTTATAAGCATGTAATACATTTGTAGAAGCCCCCAACTAAAATTATACAGAGTAATTGGAGAATCACATTTTATTTTCAAACTTCTCCAAGTCTCATACCAATCTAAATTTCCTTGTTACTCTCTGAAACAAATTTTGAGACGTCAAGTGGATCATTCGAAATCTCTGGAGTATCTCATGAATGGCTCACCCTGTATAAGTAGGTGTCTATGTTGTCTAGAGGTGTGCAAGTCATGTGGATGTTAGCTCCGATTTATCCACTGTTGCTTGTATTCAATTATATTTCATACGTTCTAATTTGGCTTTTAGTGGTGCTTTAGCAGGGTAAAGTGTGGGTATACATCTATGTTATTGGTATTTAAAGAGTATCCCGTGTGTGTGTATATAGATTCCGGATTTGGTGCAGCAGATGGCAGTGCTCTATCAGCTGATGGACAGCCGAATCCGCGTTCACCAGAGGCTTGCGCAGATGAGCGGCAAGCTCTGCCTCATGATGAGCCAGGTGATGATGCCATAGCATCCTTCCCCCCGCATCTTTTTGTTGTCCTTCCCTGCACCTCCGATTTGCACGGTTGACTACGTATAGTGAGAGAACTTCAGCATACGTACATAGCCTCGTTACGCTCTCTAACATGAATCTCTAACGATATTCCATGAGTATAAACACAGTTGAATAAAATACGTGGGAGATCCCAAAATGTACCTTCATCGCGGCAGTACAGGTCAGCAGCCTAACACTTGGAGGCTGTGTGAATTATTTATGGTTTTAACTGAACAGATACAGGTAAATGCAAGATTTGGCTGGGTTTGGAGAAACCGGGGTTTTGTAACTTTGCTCTACTTTTTACACGTCTTCCCCCCTCCCCCCAAATGTATACCCATAAGCTGCTTCCACAATACCAATTAATGTTTCTTTCAGCTGGACGTGGCAAGGAAAGCAAATATCGGGAGTGGTGTGCAGCAAACTGCCCAACTGGTCTATGAAGAAGGTACATTTGAATTCTCAGTTGGGCTTTGGTCTTCTGGTCTGACAGCTTAAACGACGGTGCAAGTTTATTAAAATCCCCCCTGCCGCTGTCCCACCCGAAAGTATAAACGTGAATGTTAGCCGGGTGGTGGTGGCGTACACCTTAAATAAATCCAGCACTGGAGGCGAGGGTTGGTGAATCGCACCAATGTGACGCTCCCTTACCATAGGTGTCAAGGAGGTGTGCCATACCCTGGCTCACCAGGAGAGAAGGATTTACAGGAAGTGGTCAATCGCCACCTGTTTCCATCTGTACGGGATAGTGTTGCCCCCTTGCGCATGTGGATTTTCTCCTAGGTGCTTCGGGTTTCTCTCACTTGCATAAACAAAACATTCATTGGCTCAAACCATCTGAAAAGAAAAACCCAATACAGGACCCTCCTAAAAAAAAGAGTCCCACTGCTCGCCTGGATGACTAAATACATTAAATTAAAGGTTGCATGTGGTGGGGTGAAGTGTTGGGATTACCAACTCTCTAAATATTTCCCTGGACAGCATGTAGGAGTAGGTTAAAATACCCTTTAGTGAAGGGCATTCTGGCAGCAGCGAGTTGGGGGCGGTGAGAAAGCAATTGCAGCGGCTACAACCACCACCGCTTATGCCCCTCTTGTGTAATGATTGAATTGTTCAGTGTAAGGGAAATGTATGGCTGTTGAAGGTGAACTTGTGTCCATGTGGCAGCGTGGTGTGGGGAAAGAACGGTGAAACACAGAATTTGTTGCCCTGCTCCGAATATGAAAAAACGTTGGGGCGGTTACAAACAGCTTGAGTAGCTTTGATTTTCCTCCGGAGGCATTAAAATGGTAACGGTTCTTTTGATTTGCTTTCAGAATCATCAGATGAGGAGGTGTCAGAAGATGAACTCATGGGAAAAGAGGAGGACTCTGTAAGTTGAAGATGGGTTTTCAGTGGCTGCATTTGTTAATACATGATAAAAATTTCATGACAATCACTTGATATTACTTCAATAATAATAAAAATAATAAACCAAATTACCATTGCAGATAGTATCTCGGCAATGTTGTCTTGGTTTTTCTCAGTATAAATGTGAAGCTACGTTAATGATAAAATACTGTTACGTTTTTCATGTGAACCATTATATTGTTGATATCACTGCTATATATTTCTAACAAGAGTGCGGTGACATCCTAGAAGTCGGGAATGGCAGCTTGTTGACTCTCTTAACTCGTTTGCAAAACTTTAAACTCATGTTGGACAGTCTGGGTTAGGAATAGCATCTTCCTTTAATGCACATTAATGCAAGATTGTCTTTGCCACTAGGACAACTGGGAGGAGATTGAGGAGCAAGAGGAAGGAGGAGACGACTCCGCCACCGAGATGAACGCCGTCGAAAAAGGAAAACATTCTGATGACGAAGTTGCCGAGAGTGATTGAAGAGCTTGAGCAGTAGTTGGGTTGACGATTGATGCACCAGTGAAAACGGACTCTACTTCAACATAATGAGAACCAACCCCCCCCCCTCCCCGATGTTGATGGAATTGTGGGTCCGATGGATGTTGGCACAAACTCTCGGACCTGCCGAGATTGAGTTAGACAATGAAGATGCCTCAACGTACAGAGTATTTTTATCTGCCCATATCTGCAAGGTTTCTAAATGCAGCATGCTTTTTAAACATTAAGGAATTATCGCTGCACACTGGGCTGCATACAATACCTACGCATCAATGGGGGCTATTGCTTTTCAGTAAGCAAGTAATGGATTGAGATGTCTAACTTTTTAAGGTTTTATGTTGCTTAAGTTTGACTTTGTAAAATCTGTACAGAGAATAAACAGTATGGAGCGTTGCATTCCCCAAGGTTTTATTTCCCCCCTCGGTCATCACATTTGTGGTTGCTTCAGTGACCTGCAAGGTAATTTTTGAAAGGTAGAAAGACCGTATCTTGTGTTTCACATACCTTACCTGACATGCAGCAGTTCAAAATAACTCGACGCATTTTCGGTGAACTTGAAAACGATGTTTTGAAATAAACACCGTCTTGCGCGCCTTAAATCTTGTGTCCAATTTTCCCTTTGTACCTGAAATGCTAACTAGCTTAAAAGGTCATGTTATTTATTATGAGCTGTACTTTTACAAGTGCATTATAAATGATAACCAGCGTATCAAAGTCCAGTAATATCTTCCAGGTTATACAGTTTCGCCTTTTAAAACTATTCTCAATGCTGAGAATAGGTTTCCCCCCTTTATATGGCAACAAAATAGGTTAAAATGTTAAAACACCAAACTGAAACCTTTTACAAGGAATCGTGTCTGCATTAACCACAATACTTGTGGTCAAAATGCAAACAAAACATACTCTGATAGTATATGCACAGGTGTGGCGTGGCGTCCTCTGGTCTAACACCGTTTGAGACGAGGCTCAAAAGAAAGCTGTCTGGTGTGGACCAATCAGCTTCAAGGACAATGCATATATTTTCAGTGTTTTTTGTTTGTATTCTGACCACAAGTATTGTGGTTAAAGCAGACATGATTCCTTGTAAAAGGTTTCAGTTTGTTTTAGCATCTAAATACCTGTATTGTTGCCAGAAAAAAGGGAAAAAAACTTTTAATATGATGGTACTGGCAAAGGAGGTCCCATGAAGTAATTGCATAGGAAACCTCGGTTCAAATGTCAATGTTTTACTTATAGGGTCTCTTTTTTACAGTATTCTAATTCCATAAAATGGCATGTCAGTGGTTTGATAACAAGGAAAATGTATCCACAGCACCATCCCAACATGCATGCAAGTTTATCCGAGTACGTTCAACGTGGAATATTAAAAATCTTCATTGACAAGGTGGGAACAAAATATCTCGCAATGTCCCAATTGGTTGATGCAATCAAAATAAAAGTCACTTCCGTGATACGAATTATTTCCCAGCGTCTGAAATGGCTGTCCAAAATCGGCCAGTGGCAATAATTGCGTTGAAATTAACGGTATGATCTTCAATTAAATTAGTAGTTCAGCTCACGACAATACCATGAAATTGCGTGTATGATTCGGCAATAAGCTGGGACAGTTAATTCTCAAACATAGGTTATTTTTTGCGAGTGTCCTCGGGCACCTATGAACTATGACATCGTGAAGGTGGGACCCCCCCCACCGCCTCTCTTTCCCCGGGAATCCAGGAGCCATGGTGACAGCGTTGAGGAAGTCCCTAAGTTCTGTTCGTCGCCTCCTGTCCAGCGGCACAAGTGGAGACGGGCGATACCTTAAAATGTTTTTTGTGCTAACCGATTGAGCAGGGAGTTTACGAAACTCTCCCCCCCCCTAGCCATTAGACCAGGGGTGGGGAACCTTTTTTCTGCCAAGGGCCATTTGGATATTTATATAACATCATTCGCGGGCCATACAAAATTATCAACTTAAATTTTTTTATTTAAAGCTTTCGTGACTGCAGTAATTCATATTCTTAGCTCTTTCGGTAAAGTCACGTTGAAGGGAAACAATAATAAAATATATAAAACAATACATTCATTCGACATTTCGACCATAACACAAACGGTCGTTATGGTCGAAACATCGTGAGAATTTTTATTGTTTTATATATATATTTTATTGTTTCCCTTCAACGTGACTTTACCGAAAGAGCTAAGAATAACTTTAAAAAGTATCCTGTTATATTTGGTCAAACGTTTAATTAACTCACCCCTAATGCGATGGCTGGAACTGCTTCTCTTTGGTGTGGCGTGTGATGATGTTAGCTGGTATTGATGTTAGCTCGTATTGATAATGTTGCTACTAGCAACTGCTTTTCCAGGTTTGCTCCTAGATTTATTGAATTTCGAGTCCCGCCTGCGGTTGCCTTGGCAGGGCCAGACGTTCCCCACGCCTGCATTAGAGGCTGCGATATTCATACTTCTTTGGTTCTTTCGGTAAAGTCACGTAGGTATAGAATAAATCACGACGTTTCGGGCGCAACACAAGCGTCCATCATCAGGTGGGAAAGCATGGTCTGCTGCTGAGCGCCCGAAACGTCGTGATTTATTTTACACCTACGTGACTTTACCGAAAGAATCAAAGAGTATGGATTCCTGCAGTCACGAAAGCTTCAAATCAAGATTGCTGCTATATTCGTTAAATATTTTTTTTAATCATGAGGGGAGCGGATTTGTTAAACCCCCAATGCAAGTGTTCATGAAGCCTTATAAGACATTTCCAAGCTGTAAAATACTGTGTATTGTAACTCAATCTTTCCACTGACAAACACAAATAAAATTGGAAGTGTCACGTAACTTAAATTGGCCCAGTAATGTAGGATTGGTAAATTAATTCGATAGTTATTTGAGTAAAACAGTATATTTCACACATTAATTGGTGGGATGGTTAATGCCAACATAAATGTGATCTAGTTATTAAATCAGTGTTATGGACGATGCGTTTTATCAATGTTGTGGTTATCATAAGCTTTCAGTCCGATCACCCTACTAGCTTACCACACCAATATGATGCAAAACCATTTAAATTACAAAAAAGCTCCACCGGTTACAACATTCTGGATCTTATGCTGCTGGGTAACCAGTTATTAGTAAAGGCCACTCCATCTAAACTATGGGGCCTCATTAAACTAAACTATTTGATTTGACCAGGTCAGGAGCTTTGTGGTTATTTTCCATAATTGACCTGGCCATCACAAATGATAGCTCAACGAAGTGGCTTATCAATGTGGACCTTTACAGCAGCCAATACGCTCTAAACGCGCGATGTTGAGTCTACATTTGGAGGCAAAAGAACCGGAGGACCCGGAGGAAAAATCCACGCGACCACGGGGAGAGAGAGACACCGCAAACTACAAACATAGATCAGGGGTCGGGATTGAACCCAGGTCCTCATGCGGATCAGGCGAGGTAGTTCGCACTAAAAGGTCAAAAATTTAATGCTTTCCATTAGGCGTCGCTGTCGAGAATGAGGGGCACAAGTTCCGCTTGCATATGCTGTTTACCTGGAAGTGCTCTGCAGTGATGCGCAATGCTGTAACGCTGTGGTGCCCGCGTCATTTTCTTTTTGTTTAAGTTTTTTTTAAAAAAAGGTTAAACTTTTAATTAAAGTGGCGCCAACAACCAACTTCCGGTACGGGCGGTGACGTAATTCTCTTTCACGTCGGAAACGCGTATCAGCCGCGCATGCGCAGTTGGAGCTTGCGTCGGTGAAATGGCGGCCAGTGATGGAGGAGGCTTCGGCACCGCGGGGGAAAGGGACGGCGCCGCGAATCCGTTGCATCTGTCGTCATCCCAAGGTTTGTCGGCTCGCCGTTTCTTCTTTGACGTGTGCGCACGGGCGTTACTTGTGGCCGCTGATCGTTTAGCACGTCGGATGTTTTGGTTCCCGCACTCCATCGTCCCTGCGTGGGGTGTTTCGCATGAGAGGCTTTTTTTTCTCTTTTGCCTGCGTGGCGCGCTGTAAAAAAAAAGAGAGAGATGTGTTAAAAGCGCGGGAGAGGTCGTCGTTGCCCTCCCGAATACTGTGATCTTGTTGCGGTAGCTTAAGTTTATTGTAAACAAAAAAACAACTCGCAGCGTATTTTTTTGGAGATGTATCTGCGTTTTAACCGATGGGGTGTGTACAGTACGCAGGCCGCATTGCACGTTATTGCTTCGTACTTTGAGGCGTTCTAAGTTAAAGACGTTTATCTGAAATAAACACATTAAACGGCCTTAACGAACAAATGCAATTGTCTTAACTGCTCATTGGAGTGGCATCCGGTGGAAATTCCACATTTCTACGGCATCCACTGTTGACCTCACAAAATGGTAGTTAATGTATCGACCATGAAGGGATAATAAAGTCGATCCCGCAGCGTGATATAACAAGTTTCATTCAGCAAAATCAACCAATGTTTACAAACAGAGTTTGCAATATTTAATCCAAATTGTGCAATTACAAACCAGTATCCAGAACCTTATTGTAAAAAAATATAAATAGCTTGATGTTTGGTTTAGGGACCACGTGTTGCAGTAAGGAGACACGGTCTCGAACTTCCGCGTTTATTCCAGCATTGCTGAGTCGCGTTTGTGCTGTCCAGCTTTTATTGTCTGATTTGCCTGCTGCTCGTGTAGCACTTAATTGGCTAAAACAAATCATCTTTACTGCCAGTCCTGTATGTTTCGTCTCGTTTGTACTGTCTCTCTGCCTTGTGTCGTCTCATTTTTACGACCTGGCACGATGCTTGTATGGTGAATGTAAAATATATTTTTGAGTTTCGACATTCCGGTAAAGTAGGCTTGCGAGGATTCGCCCCCCCCCCTCCATGAGTCGATTATTGCATTCGGGAATCGGTTCCTTTTGGCCATAGTGGTGCATTTAGAAGCGAACATGACGAAAAGGTTTCTTATTCTTGGTTCTTTCGGTAAAGTCACGAAGGGAAATAGTAAAACAATAAAATAAAATTCTCGCGACGTTTCGGCCACAACGCAAGCAGCCGTCCGAATAATTAGGACGCCGTCTTTCCGACAGCTCTGTTCTTCACCAGAGGACGGCTGCTTGCGTTGTGGCCGAAACGTCGTGATAGTTTTATTATGTTTTATTTTTTTATTATTTCCCTTCTACGTGACTTTACCGAAAGAACCAAGAATACGAATCCCTGCAGTCACGAAAGCTTTAAATCGAAAAATAAAAGGTTTCTCTAATCTAAACATCCTTCGTGCAGTTTTCCGCTTGGCGTTTCAGTCATTTTCTCAACAACCGTGGTTAATTATACGGAGTTTGAATCCTTGCTAATATATTCTTAGACGAACAATTCTATACATGTCGCATAAGAATTGATTTTAGTTAATTGAAAGTTACGTATTTAATTTTAAAACGTCCACAATTATGGAGTGGAACAATCGGTATTTGTTATGCTTAAAGTGGTCCACTCTCAACATTTACTGTCTGGGTCATTAAGTCGCCGACCTTTGGATGCAACTGCAAAGCCCACCTCAATAAATTGAAGAGCAGTTGCATCAAGCTATTATGGTCCTATTCGGCAAAGTGCATCAATGTATGAACTCGCCATTGAATTCCCAAGGATCTTGTTTTTGTATGCCTGTCAAGCTCGAAATATACTTGAATTATATGCAAATACTCTAGTGGTTGTGGAAAGTGTGCTTTTACTTTAAATCCAAGTGGTATGTGTTCTCAAGTCGGGTACAAAGCGAGGAGGTATTAATGTATGCCTTTTGTGGACAAATTATTTTTTTAAAAAGTCCTTAAAGTATTTCATGAGATCAGTGGGCTACATTAAGGTTCAGTGATGTTTGTTTTTACTGACATTTTGTAAGCAATTACTCGTTTTAAAGGGTCGGGCAAGCTTCAAGGTAAGTTGCTAAGAAGCCTGGCTTCTTATGAATAGTGACGAGCTCAATTGTTGACCGTGGTTAGTCATGCCTCCCATAACGATCCGGGTTGGTGTTTGCCAAGTGCTGGCTTATCTTGGGCTTGGCAGTAAAACCCTGGTGCACAGGTTGTACTGCCTTATTCACATCTGTTTGCTTGCCACGTAGTCGTGAAGTAACCTCACTCTTTGATACTTGCTCCTCAGATCTCGCCAACATGCAGATTGATGATTATGAGCAGCTGGATAGTGTTCCAAAGCCATCGTCGACCAAACTTAAATTAACGGAAAATAAAGTTGGGGCTGACTGGAGCAATGGGGATTCCACTACAAATCACACGTTTGTATCTGAAGAGAAGCAACGGCCACTGGTGGACTACGGTGTGGACATGATGGACGCAGCTTATGATGAACAAGGCTCAGAATTTCTCGCACCCGTTCCAAAGGAGTTGGCAAAAGCAGCTGAAGACGGTGGGCACGTTTTGTGTCCTGTGGAAATCATTGCCAAGCCAACAATTGCTTCTGCTGACAATAAGCAAGGATCTTCTTTACCTGTGCAAAATGCTCCGGAAGGGATGACAGAAATTGCTGGTGATAAATGGGACTCTGTGGCCACACAGGACAAAGTGCCAGCAGAGACGTTGAGCACTGAAGTGAATAACGTGAATGCGGGTTCTGTCTTAGGACAGGAAGAGTGCAAGGTGCTCCCTCAAGTTGCTGAGACCCAGGGTGCAGCTGTAGTGAATGCAGAGAGGAATTCGACGGTGGGGGACTCGTCTTTTTACGACCCAGAGGAGGAGATTCCACCTTTCCCACCAGAGTTTGACAAGTACTGGAAGGCCGTAGAGGAGAACCCACAGGACTTCACTGGGTGGACATACCTGTTGCAGTACATTGAGCAGGAGGTAAGGCTGTGTGTTCTTGGCTGTTTTATGTTCATGGTTTTATGATTGTTATTTTTATATGTTAACATTCTTGTTAAAATGTATTCATATTTTACATTCGGATTTGTGACAGTTATGGTACAACATTCACTTTTTATATTTTTCTTGTTACTACAGAACCATGTGTGGGCTGCAAGAAAGGCATTTGATGAGTTTTTCATGCGGTACCCGTACTGCTACGGCTACTGGAAGAAGTATGCAGATCTGGAAAAGCGCTTTGGCAACGTGAAGCAGGCAGAGGAGGTGAGCTTCGGATGGCCCATTCGGCAACAGGGACGTGCCTTTACCGAGATCCTAGAGCCAGAGGCGTTCTCGGTGGTGGCATGGACTTTACTCCACAAACATTCGCGTTGCATGTTTCATAAGTCCTTGCCCAAATTCACTCAAGTTCCTATAAAAGTGGAAGCCACAATTGATGGATAGTAATACTTAAAATTTGGCACATTGGCTACCCCCGTGCAAGCCTTTTGAACTTGTAACGCATGCTCCCTTTCAACATGACTTCTGTTTTTAGGATCTGCTGTCTGATTCGTGCCAGTGTTGCATTTTGTCTTCATGTTGTACTGCTAACATGTTCTCTGTCTTTCAACAGGTGGCACCGCAGCTTTAACCAGCTGTGGGGTGCAGCAAGTTTGCCAGTAGCTACCATTTGATTAGGCCAGGGCTGTCTTGCTCTCACTGTGCCTAATTGGCTAATTTCAACTTTCTTAATAGGTGTGTTTGCTGCGTTCAAATTTCAACCATACGATGCGTTTGCCGGTTTAATTTTTATGCCACCAGTCCATTTCGAAAAGAGGTACATGGTTTTATGGTGGTGATACTCTAATGGGTCTATGCCTTATGGTCTGTATCCCAAGCCCCCCACATCCTACCCCCCTTCGATGAGCTATGCTGGACGTCTTGAAGAGTACAAGAATACAAGGGGAGAGCTGAGCATTGTGATGTATTTCCAACCTGCGCAAGCATGGTAATGCTGGAATATTCAAACACAATTCCTGAGCAGAAACAAATTTGCGGTCCTGGCTTTGGGAAGGCGATATATGGCTATGTGCTCTTGAGGATGGTGGGCTATTAACTTTCTGGCCCCTTTCTGTAACCCTTTCCTCTTTGTGTGTAGGTGTTTAGACGTGGTTTGCAGGCCATACCCCTCAGCGTGGACCTCTGGATACACTACATTAACTTTGAGATTGAGTTGCTCGACCCAGACTGCCCTGAAACCGTCTCGAAGATTCGAAGGTGTGCATAAAATGTTTTGTTAATGTAAATGCATGTTGTACCTCAGGACTCGTGTAATAAACATACTCGTGTAATGTTCTATTTTATCATTGTAGGCGCACAACTGCCACACGTAACTTTATTTAAATTTGCACTTTTAAATGAAGATGCTATAAAAAAAAACTTGTGGATTCGCTTTAAAACTTGACCTACGTAGGCTATGTCCCCCCCAAACTGTCTTCCATGAGTTTGAAGATAGTTAATAAGATGGCAAGCCTTTTAAAATCACTGTCAGCTGTAGAACATTGTAGTGATGTTGCCCTACTAGCATATTAAAATGCATAAGGGTGATACGAGTTCCATAAAGACTCCTTTGGCCATAACTTTAAAGTATATGGACAAAGTTACAGACCCATGCTGGATAATCTAAGACACACAGCCAGGGTATATGTTAACAATATGGGAGATTTGTCTTGGAGTCAAATCTTTAAATAGAATGTGTGGTTTCAGAGTACAGTGAAATAGTTGCAATCACGATGTTTGTGTTGTTGGCTTTCAAACCCTGTAGCCTTTTCGAGTTGGCCGTCGCGGCAGCGGGAACAGACTTTCGCTCGGACAAACTTTGGGAAATGTTCATCTCGTGGGAGAGGGAGAATATCCGCCTGAGGGAGGTGACAGCCGTGTATGACATGGTGCTGAACATCCCAACACAGCTCTATAGCCACCACTTTGACAAGTGAGTTGTTTGCAGTCTGTGTCACACCCTTATCTTGTTTTTCTGTGTGGTTGCGTGCTCAGAGCCATTAAAGTTGCTGTATTTTTCTTTATTTTCAGCAAAATATTTTTCAAATGGCATTGTGTAAATGAATGATTGTCTAAATGTCCAAATACACAACATGTATCCTATTTTAATGTGCTCATTTATTCGCAGTCATTGGTGATCATCCTAAGATATCAACTTGTTACCATTAAAATGAGTTCAAACTAGATTTGGTGCTTTCGTGACTGCAGGAATTAATCTTTGTTTTTTTCGGTAAAGTCACGTAGAAATAAGAAAAAATAAAATTACATAATATACGACGTTTCGATTGCAACACAAGCAATCATCAGGTAGAGGAAACGCAACCGCAGATATATATACAGACCTTAAGTAGAGGGAATTAACACAGATATACCAGGGGATACAGAGAGACGGAGCATCACACTAAATCAAACAGGGTTTAGCAAAATTTGGAAACTATATAAAGCAACACAGACGGTCGGTTAAAACACAACGCATGGTCTGGTTGAATACACTATTTCAAAGATTGTTAAATTGTAAGTTAAGTGTGAAATTTAAGATAGTGATAGAATACATACCGTAGAGAGACCTATGGGGGGAGACACGCACACAGTTAAGATTTAGTGTGATGCTCCGTCTCTCTGTATCCCCTGGTATATCTGTGTTAATTCCCTCTACTTAAGGTCTGTATATATATCTGCGGTTATGTGTTTCCTCTACCTGATGATGATTGCTTATGTTGCAATCGAAACGTATATTATGTAATTTTATTTTTTCTTATTTCTACGTGACTTTACCGAAAAAAACAAAGATTAAAATGAGTTCTTAATAGCAGATGGCTGCCTGGATTGAAACGTGTGACCTCTGACAGCTCAGAGCTCTTCAGCCACCCTGCCACCTGTACACTGATTTGTTTGCGATTGCCACGTAGGTTCAAGGAACACGTGAACAACCACCAGCCTAAAGACATCTTGTCAACGGACGAGTTCCTTAAGCTGCGTGCACAGTTGGTGTCGAGCAGACTTGAGGCCGGGGAACAAGGAGTCGGGGGAGTTGAAGACGACGAAGACGTGGGTGTCTCCAGTGGGGGGGATGCGCCACCTGGCATAGAGGGCCCCCCTGGAGATGACCAGCCACCCGGGATGGAGGTTGAAAATGTGGAAGTCAAGGTGGGTTCTAATAAGTCATAGAAAAACCGCTCACTGCCGTGGAAGGGATTACCCTCGTTTTATGGGTGGTATTTTCACTCAATCAGATGGTGCTTTGATAGCAAACCACGTATAAACGGAGTGTTATACAAGCTGCCATGTCTGTAGCCCCCACTTTAAACATGTGATAGCCAGTGTATAAGTATAGTTTAACAACCCCTACGCACCTCCAATTAGCAGTTGGCTATGTACGGTGTGAAAGAAGTTGAACATATATACGTAACAGAAACCGATCTACAAGAACTTTAGCACTAGGCATCTAATGATGCATAGATTTCACGATTAATACCCATTATGCTAAAAATATGTTGAATGTGTCAGAATAATTTATGTAAAAATATATAGTTAAGCGAATTTTACATTTAGGATAACACAAACCAAATGTAAACTTCAAATGAGATGGTAACTAAAATCAATATATTCTTGATTTGCAAGTCGTGACAATTCATCAAATTTCTCGAGTGGATGAATGGTCCAGTGTCGGCTATTGTCAATTATATGGAATGGTTATTCATGTTTTGCCGTGGGGTTGCTGACATTTTATATTATTTCCTGTGGTGCTTTAGTAACAGATGCGATTTGCTGAGCTGAACATGTGCACATTTGATGTCCATCGGACCAGGAAAACGCATTTTAACTCGTTAAATAGTTTATGGCATGGCAATAAAAAATATATTGGTGTATTTTCCAGGTGGATGCAGAGACGGAAAAGCTACGAGAAAGAATTATTGGCACGCGGCAAGATATTTTCTTCCAGAATGAACAGGAGGTTAGCAAGCGGTGGACCTTCGAGGAAGGGGTAAGTGGTATACTACATGTAGACAATCACAACTTGGTATATTAGTGATGTTTGGGAATGGCTAGAAATTTGAAATTTCGAACATTGTCAAATCTATAGAATTTTAAGTCGGACAACCATTCTGGCTTGCCACCTGTTAAGGGGCGGGTATATTGTTTTATCGTCATAGGAAAGGGTCAGCCTAGTTTGCAAATTGCTTTATAAAGTTGTCATAAGCCGCTAGTTTTTCATAAATGTACTCACGTTTGTTGACAAGCCGTCGTTTTTGCGAACATCACTCGTTAGCAATACCCGTGGATGATTTAACATGTGTATAAACCTTTTGAAGGATGTTTTCGCTACCTGGTCACCGTTTGGCTTACACTGACCGACGTGTGCGTCGTTACGCAGATCAAGCGACCGTACTTCCACGTAAAGCCACTGGAGAGGGCACAGCTGAAGAACTGGAAGGAGTACCTCGACTTTGAGATTGACAACGGCACCCACGAACGCGTGGTCGTCCTCTTCGAGCGCTGTGTCATCGCGTGTGCCCTCTACGAGGAGTTCTGGATCAAGGTGAGTGTTTACAATCTGATTTGCTTGCACATGGCCGGATGAGTTTGCAGCTTTAGAAATCTTTTGTGCAGATCAGTTGGCCAGGAAATTGCTTCATTGGATGTGTGGTGGACTGTTTCCTTGTCATCCGTTCGATATTATTCAGAATTCACAGCGCTTCACAAATATATAGTCAGTGGTGAATGGTTTGGTCTGTATTTTTGCAATTGCATTTCTGGATCATTTTTATTTTACCCAAGTGAAGGTAGTAGGCACACAAATGTTAACACATCCATCATTTGAATTGATGGGTGTGCTAACGATTGTGTATGCATGCAGCATATATCTAGTTATTAGTATATGCACATTTGTATGAACAGCAGACGACTAAATTAAATGTCGATTGGTGCTATTAAGGTCACAGGAGCACTGTTGAGGTACTGTTTACAGCAGCGTGTTGCAAATCTATAATGTTACACTGTCGTGTGCTTGCCTTGCAGTATGCGAAGTACATGGAAGAACACAGTTTGGAGGGCGTGCAGAACGTGTTCAGGCGCGCCTGCATGATTCACTTGCCAAAGAAGCACAACATCCATCTGCTGTGGGCAGCATTCGAGGAGCAACAGGGTAAGGGAGGAGTTGCACGTAACAGTAACCTTGTGTTTTATGACATTTTTTTAACATTGACATGCCCTACAAGTGAGCCATGCAAATACACTCTGGAAACACGTTTGGTTCAATAATGTAATTAAAACTTGTCATCCTCGCCTACCGGCCCTCATCTGTTTGAGTGACACGACCTGCCCAAGTACACTTTTCTTAAGTCAAAAGGAGCTATTAAATGTTTTTAGTTGTCTTCTCGACACAGCATTATCGCACCACGATCGCTGAAGACCCTCTGTGCGTGTCTGCAGGTAACCTGGACGAGGCACGCCGAGTGCTGCGTTCACTGGAGGAGTCTCTACCTGGGCTTGCGATGGTTCGCCTGCGGCGTGTGAGCCTTGAGCGCCGGCAGGGCAACTTCAGCGCTGCAGAGACTCTGCTACGGGAGGCCATGGAAGGCGCCAAGACCCCAGAAATGGCCTCTTTTTATGCCATCAAGCTGACGCGCATGCTCGCCAAGGTGGAGAAAACCGTGGAGAAAGCACGCAAGGTTCTGCTGGATGCCATCGAAAAGGACTCGGTAAAGTTGTCTTGTTACCTGACCGTTTTTACAACTGTGTTTACAAATTTAATTCATCTTTAGGTTATATGCCATTTTAACAGCTAATTATGCAAACTTGTAAGTGAAGAACTGCAAGGATATCACACGCTAATTTTATGTTATTGCTCTTTGTGCCCTTGAATTCAGATGAACACAAAGATTTACCTAAATCTTCTGGAGTTGGAGTTCAGTGGTGATATTGCAGTCAATGAAGAGCACATTATGGCCTGCTTTGAGAAGGTGCAGAGCAGCGATTTGTCCATGGAAACAAAAATCACCTTCTCCCAGCGCAAAGTGGAGTTCCTGGAAGACTTCAGCATGGACGTCAAAAAGTGAGCATTCCTGACGATCCAATCCGAGGGCTTCCCTCACAAGCAGAGGCGCGTAAAACCATTTCCCAGTCTTGCATGCATTATTGGGAATTTAGAAAAAAAAAGCCTGTGCTTTTGTGTGCCAATGAGAGCTGGTGGGTGTAATTGATGTGTTTTCTCCCTTATCCTGCCGTCACTAGACTAGGCTTGATGTTTCTGCACAGAACACATGCTGTGGGTGGCCGAGGCATGCTGGAAAAGGTACTAAAGGGCTGAGCCAGCCTTTTGTGGGTAATGGTCACCTTTTTATTTTGGCAAAGGCGAGCGCCCCCATTTTCATGCGGTCAAAATTTTTTTTTCCTCCCTTCCTGCACCGTTTGTAGCGACGTTGAGTGGCTTGCGTGTTCTGCACTAGTTTTTATGCTTCGCTGTTTTCATGCCATTTTGCAGGTTGCTAGCTGCCTACGATGAACATCAAGTACTTCTAAGACAACATTCCACTGCAAAGAAGAGAGCCCCAACTGAGAATGGGTAAGAGAAACCTTTCTGTTTTATGTTTTGACTAGCCTTTTGCCCGCCCTAGGACGGAAGCTGTAATATTTTCGAAAAAAATTAGCCAAGTATAATTGTATCTTGTGTAAATTTAATGGCAGTACATCTTGCACAAAAGTATGTCATCAAACACTTAACTGCATTTCACTGTAGGACTATTCATGGCAGTGAATCTGGCACAAAACGAAGTCGTGAAACACTTCACTGTAGCACTATTAATGGCAGTGATTCTTGCACAAACCTGTCATCAAACACCTCACTTCATGTCACTGTAGCACTGTATATAACTGACCTTCAATTTGTTCAAATTCACTGCTCTGATACTTTATTCTCTTCTGCTTTTGGTCGCTGTGGTTGAAATTAATTGGAAATCGATACAATATCTGGAAAATCATTGAGAAATGTCTTTTACCATAATGTAGAAGCATAAATTAGACTTACCTTTCGTCTCAAGTGCTGAAGAAATAAATATAGACACTAAATCCACTTTGTTGCTGCATATAATTATTTATTAGAGTCAGTTTCAATAAAGAAATGTGAAACTTAAAGCGAATTTGCGGGAATTTTTTTTAATTTCTGCTCGACCTTCTGCGTGTGTAAAAATCCACTGGCTAATGAATATTAATGACGGGGGGGGGGGGGGGGTGCGGCATGTGGAGTGACACGCGTTGCATACAAACGGGCATTCTTGGCTCATTGTAGTAGTAATAACACCGTTTGTGGTTGTGATAAGGATGACTTGCCTTGATTTAAAGAAATAATCTATCCTTAAGTTTTTAACCATACATAATCGGCATGTAATAATTTACTCCCCCGACAATCAAGAATTGATTTTATTTTAGTGTCTTGCCATCTGGTCTATTACTCCCACCAATATCCTAATTATGTAATATTTGCATATCGTCAAGTTATTTTTACACAATTTGAAGCATAATTGTTCTTGTAAGAATAAGCTAATTCAAGCATCATACTTAGAAAACAACCGCTACATTTTTTCAAGCGTAATTTCTATTTTAGGTAGATGTGACAAGTTGGCCAATTTATTATTATTATTACAAACCGATGACAATAGCAAAATTTGGTGTTGCGTTAGTGCCGAGGAGCCGGAGGAGAAGAGGTTCCGGCTGGAAGAGCCGGTGGTCGCCCCGGTAATTGCAGCGCATTTGAACCCAGCGGCGGCGGCGGCGGCAGCACCCGCGCCTCTCCCCATGCAGCATCCGGCTGACCCCAACGTCGCCCAGGCGGCCTACAACTACAGCAACTGGTACCAGGTGAGCGCCACAATGTGTCGCCGGGAACCAGCGGACTTAACGTGGAAATACTCGGCTCATTGTTAATGATAAAATAGAGGGCAGGGTCATCCCAAAATTATGTCACTAAAAGTTACATTATCCACATTTAATGAACCAAGTTATCATCCTCCCATACTGTTGTTACTCTAATCGATATGAAAGAGACAAATATTGATCGTGGATACTAGAAAGATATCGGCAACAAATTAGCAAACTAAGAAACAAGCACAGCTGTCTTATGCAACAGTAGTAAATTAAAAAAAATGTGCAACCCTTTTCTATATAATGTAGACTGTAGCCTTAACCGAGGTATAGACTGGCAGTACACTCACCCAGCTTTATAACCATTGCTACAGTCTACATGATAGACTGCCAGTATACTCGCCAAACTTAATAAACAGGCTACAGTCTACATCAGTGGGCTTTTATTTTATTTTCATAATTTTTTAATTCGCTTTATTTTTATTTTTTTTATCTATGTGACTTTACCGAAAGAACCAAAGAATAAGAAATCCTTAATAACCATTGCTACAGTCTACATTAATGGGCTTTTTAATATTATCTTCATTATTTTATTCACTTTATTTTTTTTATTATTTTTCTATCTACATGACTTTATCGAAAGAACCAAAGAATATTATAGAGTTAGTATAGCTATTACTATAGCCAGGACACACTGCTATAGAGTTAGTATAGCTACTACTACAGCCAGTACACACTGCTATAGAGTTAGTATAGCTACTACTACAGCCAGTACACACTGCTGTAGAGTTAGTATAGCTACTACTACAGCCAGTACACACTGCTGTAGAGTTAGTATAGCTACTACTACAACAAGTACACACTGCTATATAGAGTTAGTATAGCTACTATTACGGCCAGTACACACTGCTATATAGAGTTAGTATAGCTACTACTACAACCAGTACACACTGCTGTAGAGTTAGTATAGCTACTATTACGGCCAGTACACACTGCTGTAGAGTTAGTATAACCACTACAGCCAGTACACACTGCAAATAGAGTTTGTATAGCTGCTATTACAGCCAGTACGTACTATTGTAGTGCTAGTAGATACTGCTATTGAGTCGGTAGATACTACTATAGAATTAGTAGATATTATTATAGTCAGTATATACTACTGTAGAGTTAGTAGCTACTGCTATAGAGTCGATATCTACTCTTATAGAGTCAGGAGATGCGACTGCAGAGTCGGTAGAGGCTACTGTAGAGTCAGTAGATTCTGCTATAGAGTTAGTAGTTACTACTATAGAGTCAATATATACGACTATAGATTCAGTAGGTACAACTATACAGTCCGTAGATACTACTACGGTCAGTAAATACTACTAGTCAGTAGATACTACTGTAGAGTTCGAAGTTATTTCTATAGTCAGTGTATACTACTATAGTCGGTAGTTACGACTATAGAGTCAGTCGGTAGATAACAGTTCAGTCTGTAGATACCACTATAGTCAGTATATACTGCTGCAGAGTCAGTCGATTCGACTATAGAGTCAGTAGAAACTGGTATAGCATCAGCAGATACTACCATAGTGAGTGGATACGACTATAGAGTCAATAGATATGACTAGATTCAGTATATACTACTATAGTCATGAGATACTACTGTAGAGCCAGTATTTACTACTATAGAGTTCGTTGATAGTACTATAAAGTCAGCAGATACTACTGTAGAGTATAATACTACTGTCGAGTCAGTAGATACTATTGTAGGGTCAATAGATACTAATGTAGAGCCAGATACTACAATAGTCACTAGATACTACTCACTATTGTATGTAGGGTGTGTAGGTATATATGCCTACGGGGGGGGGGGGGTAAAAATATTTTTGAGCGGGGTGGTGGGGAGGTCAACAATTTTCAGAAACCTTTTTAGATCAACTATTTAATTTACCCGCCACTTTTTATTACTTTTAGATTCAGGACTTCTTCAAGCCTCTTATAATTTTGTTGATGGACAAATGGTCAAACGGAACGCCGGCCTTTCACAATAGCTTAGTAAATTTTGATTTAAAGCTTTCGTGACTGCAGTAATTCATATTCTTAGCTCTTTTGGTAAAGTCACGTTGAAGGGAAACAATAAAAAAATATATTGTTTTATATATATTTTATTGTTTCCCTTCAACGTGACTTTACCGAAAGAGCTAAGAATATGAATTACTGCAGTCACGAAAGCTTTAAATCAAAATTTACTAAGCTATTGTGAAAGGCCGGCGTTCCGTTTGACCATTTGTCCATCAAATATATATAAAACAATAAATATATTGTTTTATATATATTTTATTGTTTCCCTTCAATGTGACTTTACCGAAAGAGCTAAGAATATAATAGCTTAGTACTTGTGTATGTATGTTATGTTTTTAAGATAAGTTTTTAAATATATTTTTCTCCCGGGCAACGCCGGGTACTTTCCCGCTAGTGATCTATATATCAATCGCCACTGATATTATCTGTGGCCAGGAATCGTACTCGGGTTCCTAGTGCTGTATGTGGATAATTATACCATCCAATCTACCGAGCTCAATGTTACTTATGTAAGTTTGGGTAATTTGTTTAGCCTTGTATTTAGTTTGACACACAGCGCTTGTGGATGTATGTAGATTGCATGTCCCCCCGGGTTGCCTACCATGGTCTTCAGAATTAGAATTTCACCGAGTGTTTTGTTGGAATACCTGGCTACAAATTAAAAATGTTTTATATTAAATGTGCAAACTCGTGTAGGATAGCCCAATCACAGCTGATGCACTTATCTACAGGAAGCTATATTTTTTTTGTCTTTAAAAATACTAATTACATGATATATTGTTATTCTTAGCTCTTTCGGTAAAGTCACATTGTTTCCCTTCAACGTGACTTTACCGAAAGAGCTAAGAATATGAATTACTGCAGTCACGAAAGCTTTAAATCAAAATGATATGTTGTTGTTGTTGTGGCCCCAGTTTACTGTACCTTTGTATGCAATGTGTCCACAGCATTACAACTACCAAAACTACCCAGGAAGCTACCAGAACTACCACAACCCATGGAACTACGGGCAGTACTACCCACCCTCTTAAACGACTGGAAAGGGGCAAAGGCGTTGTTTGCAAAGTTCTTCTGCGTTATAAGTCATGTTTTTTTTATGACTTTCTACCACTCCATAGGGGCAGTGACAGTATGGGAATGCACACGTTTGAGTAATTGAACTTGCGTTAAGTGTTCAATTGTATTCCCATGCGGGGTGTGTCCTTGTGTTTATACGTTGTAAAATGTTCAAGAAGATAGAGCAGTCAATACAATCCGGTGAATAAAAGTACATTTTTTTTTAATTAGGATAGAAATTGCCCATTGAAGAGCAACTCTCTGTATTTTACAATTCGTGAATAATTTTCTCTTCCTGCCAGTAGAAACGAACAAAACATTGCTCCCTGTACTTTTGTGGAATTTTATTGACTTGCTCTGGTGTCTTGTGGCTCTTTTGCCATTTCTAGTTTAGTTGGAAAATCCAAAGGGGATGCTGGAAATCATTTATATGATGATCATCGTTTGTAGATGGCTCTGCACGAGCCAAAAAATGCAATCATAATGCTGTAAAGAAACATCACGAGGAAAAAAAAACCCAAGTGTGTGCAAATTGCATCATTACTACAGTTTTGAAAGTATTAACTGCACATTTTTACACTTTCCATTGTAGACATTTTCCATGTTCAAAATAAAACATTTAAAGACTGCAAGTTACGAAAATACACATTAAAGAATTGACTGGCTATATTTTATTTAGGTGAAATGGCAATGTATAATTGTGTGGTTTTTGGCCACATTTTGAGTTGTATGCAGTTCACACTGCTGTTGGAGATGTTTATGGCTTCCACACTGCTTTCAAGCATTTACAACTTAAAAGGAAAAATAAGTGTAAATTTTACTTTCCCAGTATAATTGAGAACTAAATCCATGGGTGAATTAAAAACGTGGGTGTTAGGAGTTCACTACTGCCCCTTGTTAAGCTCTCATGAGTTGGTAAATTTGCGTTTTTTTTCTAGCTTTGGCTGGTAGTCAAACTTATACAATAAGTGTAACATGAAAGTGTTTTCAATAAAATTGTCATTTGAGTAAACTTGTTGGATTGTTAACGAGTTGTGTTTGCAATAGAGGCAATGTCTAAACGTGTACAGCATACATGTATAAGGTTATAAATTATCCTTATGGTCCTGACTTGGTCAACGGGTAAGTAAAACAACATTACACACATTTGAAATGGTGCATTTAACCTTCGAAAAATGGGTCTTGCAAACCACAATGGCCCATTTTTAACCTTGAGCCTGCATTTGATGGTCTGACAATCTTTCAAGCATAACGTGGAATAAGGTAGTCTATTCTCAACATTGCCTGACGCAATGAGGGCACTTTCTGGCTTGAACATCTTTAGGTTGGTATGATAAAAAATTCAACTTTAGATAAAACTGAATATTTGGCATATGCTTGTGGATTGGCCAACAGTGGTGGGGTGGATATCAAATATAAAAAAAATGTATTTGCCAACCCAAAAGGAGTTGCCAAATTGACTGCTGAACTAAAACGTCTCAATTTTCATTTAGGAGTGCCACTTTGTTTTCCCAAATGCGATTTTCTTGTTGACTGTTTTGCCCTATGCACTGGGGCGCCTCTGTGCATTACATCACATCTCAGACTTTGGAAAGGGCACCCCCTCCCAGTGGCAGCTGTCCTCGTGGGCATACAGTAACTGCGCACTTTGCCTACGAACGGGCATTAGTTTGCCAAGTAGAGGACGACGGTTGCCATGTATAATCCCAATTGGAGTTATGGTGGAAAATCAAAGTTGGACCCCGACGCTGGCACACAATGGCCTACTCTTGCGAATGACAGCCCGGGTCTAACGTCTACTGCAAAGCGGACAACGCATGTGGTTATACCGGTAGTAATAATTGGGGCGGATGCTAAAATTCGAACCATGAACCCTACGTAGCCAGTTGACGCACTGTTTTTGGCCATTACTCTACACAATGTTCAAAAGCCACGAGAAAAGTGAACTATTTCAGCATGACCGATTTGTCGACGTAGACAACACGATTCAAGGGCTGCAAAAGGCCTTAACGGGAGTCAAATGAAAATGCGAGCTTGCATATGGAAAGTAAGTGTTGATAAAGTAGGCTTCAGCGTGACTTTGAAATGGGTGGTGTGAAATTGTGATTCTACTTTTGGTCGCTAGGCGGCGATAATTATATCAGGGAGAGGATGTGTGACCGGCCTTCAAAGGTGCTCGCTAACAGGACTTGCCCCAATAGTCTGTTAGGCTATACGGGGGACCTTTATCTTTGTGCTGATTCTAGAATTGTATTTGAGACAGACTAAAAGTCAATCAACACGCTTGAAGTTAATTTCCCATAGAATAAACATTTGAAATATCTAATCTGCATGCAAAATACTAACGGGGTTGGACAAACTTCTAAGAAAAAAGAATTCCAGGAGCGAAGTGTCAAGTTTATGCATTGCAAGGAGCTGGGCTTGGAGAGGTACGTGTGTAGAACTTATTTTGCACCGTACTAATCGCAGGTACGCGCTTGGGAATTGCACCGACAGGAAAGAGGAAGAACACATGAATCGAAACGAACGTAAATCAGACTTCATATTTGTTGTCGAGGCATGAGGTGGGGCCACATTACCGCAAAGGTGATGGCCAATTGTCGAGATTCGTGGCGGAATGACAGCCAAATAAGCGAAGGCGCCCGACTTGTCGGTCGACGGCCGCGGAGGAGCAATGAGATCAGCTCATGTTCAGGAGAGAGATGGATTGTGTGATAACGTTCTGTTGAAAAAGGAGCTTTATAGCTCATCGGATTCCTCCAGTATAAATACATGTTCTGATTCTGGATGTGATCGACGGACAGTTGATGATCCATGATGTATTTTGGACAACAGTTCAGCGGTTTGATGAATCGCGATTTGAGCTCGTTGAATTAAGGTTAACCGCTGAATATTTCAACAAACAAACACTCCGATGTATCTTCCTTGTTATCTTCGCCCCGCACGCATCTGCGGAGCCTCGGATAAGAGTTACAGTTGAGTGATGTTTACCTTTTTTCAAGCGCAGTGCGCATTCCAAATGCCACCGCAGCCCAAATTACCCCGACATAAATAGCACTCCGCCACAGCTTCGCAACTCACCCACCCACCCATCCACTCAGCCACTCATCCAACCAGCCACCACAACCAGAAACAGCAGCAGCAGCCACCACCTCCTCCTCCCTCCCTCCTACCCCACGTCACTCCAACTCTTACCCCTGGTTCATTAATAACACTGGGATAGCGGACATGCGCACGGAGCAGCCAAGTGCACAGTTGTGTCTGCCTGTGAGCTCGCGTAGAACTTGCTTTCTTCAATAACTCTACACCACACACACACACACACGTGTCACCCGTGGGCACGTGTACACGCACGTGTGCGCGTGTGTGGCCGTATGTATACCTGCTTGCTCCATATGTGCAACCGTGCATGGTGCCGACCTTCAGTGGAGCGAGCCTAGTGAGTGACTCACACAGAGACTCCTCGACCCGCCTTGTCTGCCAACTGCGTTCCACATGGATGGTCTCCGTCTCTTACTCCCTTCTCGCAAGACGGTCGTTAATGCGAAGCGGCTGACTGCAGCTGAAGGAGCGGCCGTGAAGCGCCCTTCACCCGCTTGATGCGCCATCCACCGTCGTTACGGTCCTTGTTCTAAAAAAAAAAACATCTCGCGTGCTGACGTCGGTCACTCCTGGTGGTTTGAAGCTGGGGCACGGCCTCGGATATGGATTACGTCCGTGCTGTCCTACTCGCCGCTGTGGGAGCCGCATTCATGTTCGGTTGGACGCAGGTAAGAGTTCCCTCCCAAGTCACCCGCTCACTCAGACACCCGACAGACACTCACAATCATTTTGCAACTTTTCAATTCCGTAAAGTAGGAAACTAGGAGACATGCAACACACACACAAGAGGCAAGGCACTAGCTTGCACACAGCCCTGACAAATAGACGGGTAATTGTACGGTTAGTCGCAAGGCTGATACACACTACAGTGAATAACATACAAAACATACTATTCATAAAGGATAACCATGAGCGTGTTTGCGGAGAATATAAGCGACAAGATATAGATTTACGTGTAGGGATGGAGATACGAAGGAGATATGTATTACTTGCTTATCTACAATACTTGTATACATCAACCCACGGTTAACCACGGCATCTCCAACTTGTTCTGTGGCAGAATTAGGTTTTGTTTGTAGATTTCAATGACGAACAGGTTACGCTGAATGTTAAGTTAGAGGCGACTGTGTTTAGAGGTTCATTATCACCCCCAAGTTTTCGGACAATATTGACTGTGCGAACGACGGACACGCATTCTCACGATATCCTTTAATGAACAGAGAGCTGACATTTAACAAATACACACACACATATATAGAGTCGAGTCTATAAATACGAATAACCAAATCGGATATAAAAAAAACACGTGCAAAAATAACCTTACGGCCCGGAACGTCGATTCGTTTCGCCTGGAGTCAGTACTAGGGGGTTGATGCTCTGGATAGGTTAGAAAGCCGAAATCGAGATCACGGGTAGTAAGGGTCGAATCTGTGTCTATTAATAGACCAATGCTTGTTTGATTTCGCTCGTGTGGGCACGCGCACGGATCGCCAACGCAAAGTAACAAGATGAGCCGTTTATATTTTTTTCCTCACCCGAAACTCGGTTAAAGAAAAACAACGACAGCTCATTATTTCAAGAGCGTCAATGCACTGTGGTTGTAGGTGGTGGTGGTGGTGGTGAATACGAGGAGACGGTGGTGGGCCCTTCATGAATAACGGTCACGAAGCGGTCACTTTAACGCACCGGACCCGCAACTTTGCCCACCTCCCATCACGCGCATTCCCTCATTCTTACTTTGCTTTAAGAAGACTTAATCAAATTTTGACTCACCGTAAACAAAAACTTGAAATTATCATTACTGATTGTTAAGACATCGCAAATGATACAAAAACACGAGCTAAGAAACACGCACAGCTGTCACGCGCGACAACGAGTACATCGTTTTACATTTACAGACGTTTTGTCGATCCACTGCTGGATGAAGTCCCCCCCTCCCTCACACCGCGTCGTGCATGGGGGTTGTTTGGCCATACTTCACTACGCTGGTCATTGCGGGTCAGATATCACTCGCCACTGATGTTAGCCGTGACCGGCAATCGAACTCGAGTCGCCGGGTTCACTGCGCGACACTAACGCACAGACACCGACACACTTGCGTTAACACACAGACACTGACAAAGATCCCCCGTATAGGCTTAACGAACTGCTGGGGCAAGTGCAGTTAGCGAGCACCTATGAAGGCCGGCATGGCACGCGAGGGCGTGGTTTGGCCAACACCACCCCCGGCCGCCTTTGTCTCCCCAGTGGCAATGTTTACACACCGCACAAGGTACTCATTTGAGGCTGAGTCGACCTAGGGGAGGAGGCGCAGGACCGGTTCAGATAATTGTAACTGGTGTTGGCCGTGAGCAGGAATCGAACTCGGCTCCCTAACAGGCACGGACACATAGGCAGTCACAACCATTTCAGGGTTCAGATAAGCAGCACCACGTGTCCCCGTTGTCATATACCGTATACACGTGTGTAACATGTTGCACGTTATATGCACTTCATGTGACGTGCCCCCAGAATACATGTTCCGTATCTCTCCCAGATGTCTCTATGTGTCTGTCGGTCTCTGAATCACTATGTGCAAGAATCTGTGTTTTTCTCTGCGTGTCTCCGTGTCGTCGTGTATTTGTGTCTATGTCTGCGTCTCTTCGTCTTTCTCCGTGTCTCTGTCTCTCATTGAGTCCGCGTCTTTCTCTCTACATGACTATCTCCGTGTCTGTTTTATGTCTGTGGCGATGCATTTTTCTCTTTGTATCCTGTGGCCCTCCCCATGTGTCAGTATCGACCACCCGTGTCCCTCTGTCTGTCTCCATGTCTCCCTCCGAGTCGTTGCGTCTATCCGAGTCATTATCCGTGCATGCGTCTTTTTACCGTCGTTTCTGTGCCTTTCTCTCCCCGTTTCCCAGTGTCTGTCTCTCTGTCCGTTTCTCTCTGTGTGAGTCTTTCTCGGTGTCTCTGTCTCCGTATTGGTCTCGCGTCTGTGTGTGTCTCTCGGTGTCTGTCCGTCTCTTTCTTGATCTCCGTGTCTCTGTCCTCGTTTCTGTCTCGCGTTACTCTGTGTGTGTGTCTCTCTCTCTCTCCTTGTCTTCCTGTATGTCGAACTTGTATTTCTCTCGATAACTTCCTCTATATGTTATGTGTTCCTTCCAGTCTCTCTGTATCTGCACATCGCTGTGGCTCTCCCGTATGTCTGTCTGCATCTGTACGCCTCTGTGCGTCTCACTCCTTCTCTCATCTCGTCTCAATGTCTCTCTCCGTGTCGCTCGAAGAACCTCTCATCAGCTGTCTGCACGTGCCACGCGTATCTTTGAGACCACTCACCGCCTACAGTCGCCGCCTACACTCGCCTTCTCCCACATCCCACAATGACCTCCGTCTCCTCCAAAACCTCCAACCCCCACCCCCTCTTGCAGGTCGCTTCTCCATCGGGCATCTTCGAGTTGCAAATCGGCACCTTCAGAAGCCCCCGCGGGGAGCTGCTCAGCGGCGAGTGTTGCGACGGCGAGAGAGACAAAGGCGGCCGAGCGTGCGCGGAGCAATGCGACACATTCTTCTCGGTGTGCGTCCGTCAGTATCAGGCGGCCTCAACGCCCGGCCGTCCCACTCCGTGCGTCCTGGGGAACGCCTCCACACCGGTGATCGGAGGAAACAACTTTGACCTCAATAGTCTCAGCGGCCCCAACATCGGACGCGTGAGCATCCCCTTCAGGTTCGCGTGGCCGGTACGTGGCCCCGTGCACGAGGCGAACCCATGAACTACAAGGCTGACAAAGAAAAAAATTGACTTGAAACTTTCGTGACTGCAGGCATTCATATTCTTGGTTCTTTCGGTAAAGTCACTTAGATAGAAAATTAAAAAAAAATATTTTTTTATTTACTTTATATTTTAAATTAAATTTTTAAATTGTATTTTATTTTCTATCTACCTGACAAAGCAAGCGAACGGAAAGCGATCGTTACACGTGCTTGCGCGTGTGTCAGGCGTGGTGCCCCCCCCCCGCCAACCAGGGGCGGAGCCAGGATTTTCAGCCCGGGGTGACATTCAACAAATTTTAAATTCAAGAATAATTGAATGAGAAATCGGCTATACCCCCCACGCCATCGGTTGGCGACACGCTCTGACAATGCAGTTGCACGGAGTCCGCCAGACCGAGTGTCGTACACTTATATGCAGAATGTTTCAGATTTTCGATTTTTTATATTTTTTCGGGGGTGACAATTGTCTAACCCTGTCACCCCCTGGTTCTGCCCCTGCCCCAACCCCCCCCCCCCTCATGCACCTTGCCGAACCTTCATAGGTGCTCGCTAACAGCACTTGTCCCGAAAGTCTGTTGAGGCTATAAGAGGGGTATTTGCCTTTGTGTCCAACGCCATTGGCTGCGTGCGAGGATTACTCCAGCTATCTCTCGCTGAATATCGTTCGGGTTTCGAGTAGACTAACGAAGTGGGCGGCACGTGGCTCGTAGCCACGGTCATAGCGACAGGTAAACTGGACATGGTGCGCCTGTGTGCGGTGATATTTTCCGGGTCAACGCAAAACAAACAAAAACAACTCAACACACACACACGGTATTCAATGTGCGTTGAGTTTGATTTCAGCAGAGTTTAAATGCGGCCGTAATTAAGCTCTGCTGAAATCAAACTCAACCATGGTGGTGTGGTTGTAATGGGCACTGAAAGACCCCCCCCCCCCATCATCGCCACTCGACTAAATCCCTCCTCCGTTGAACCCCCCCCCCCTCTTTATAAGTTGGTGCCTGGGCCCCTCCGCTAGGCCATGGCCACCGGACTAACTACGGCATCGGTGTTGTTGTTGCCGCTCACTCGGCGGGCCATTTTCTCACGTCAACAAGAAACCTCCGGTTTCACATTTCATAGAAGCCGCTGCTTTCAACTCTGTCCCACGCGCATCGGGACGAGAACCCACGGGGAGGAGGAGGAGGAGACGGTGAGAGTAAGACCTGCCGGGGATCTCACCTGTGACGATGTCATTGAGATATAATTAGTATTCAACGGAATGTAAGACGCACTACCAACATTGTGCCCGGTGTCAGTAAAAGTTATACAAATCTGGACACACACACACATCTACCGACCAGATCAGAATCAGAATATTCATTTACAATGGAGGAATCCGATGAGCTCTAAAACTATTTTTTCACACGTGTCCAGTAGGGGCATGTCAGAATGTTACAACAAACTTTTCCTTTAAACAACACAGGGGAGTGCGTCTTATATTCCGGAGGATTCGATAATTAATTCTGAGGGGTGAAGGAGGTAGGGAGGAGGTTGGTGGGGTGGCGGCGGGGGTGGAATTCCCCAGGAATAAGATGTCACAACTTTGACCCCGTCCCCGTTACCGAATACATCTCGTAAAACAAAGGGACAGCCGCCACCACCACACCCCCAACAACAACACCGCCAATCTCCACAACCACCACCACTACAACCGCCCACAAGCCTGTATAGCAAGTACAATGGCACACCAGTCATTATGGGCAGCCTTTGATGCATTGTATCATTGTGCGTGTGTGTGTGCGAGTGTGTGTATTGCGGTTGCCAGGGGCTTGATTTATCACCGAATATTCTCCGGGTGGCTGGTAAAGAATGGATCAGGAGGCAACGTGACCAGCGAGTTCACAAGCCATAGCGAGAGGGTATACTTGATGTGGTGTCCCGGGTGTTGTTGAATCGGACAGACGCGGCTGGTATGTAGCCCTGGCTGTCGCCTACGACGCGTGAGACAATATAGCGTTACTTGTTATGACACTCCACAAGCAGACGGGCCACGTACATGTTAGGGGATTAATACTCCTGTTCTTACGATGCATGTTTGACCATATTTCACCATTATGGTCAGTGCGGCTTGCTGGAGCTGTGGATGTCCAGGGCTACTCCAGGCGAATTGTTAACTGCCTCGCCTGGTATACAGGAAGTCGTGGGTTCGACCCCGAGCCTGACGCCTGTATATGTGGAGTTTGCGTGTCTCTCTCTCCCCGTGGTCGCGTGGATTTTTCTCCAGGTTTTTCCCTTCACATTTTGCAATATGCGTTTAGAGTATTTGGTTGTTATAAATTTCCACGTGATAAGCCGTTTCGTTGAGATATACTTTGTGGCCAGATCGCTTATAAAAAAGGGAGCTATGTAGCTCAGTGGGCATTACCTGGTAAAATGAAAAAAAGAGTTTAGTAAAGAGTTTCGTTTTAGATATCACTCGCTGCTGATGTTGGCCGTGGACGGGAATCGAACCCAATGGCGCGGTGCGCTAATCACTTTGCCACCACTCCATCCAGAACTCCTATGTGAATCTCTTGCCCCCTTATGTCTATATACACTGAATCAAAACATTAAGGCAAAGGCATAAGGGTCATGGCTCGAAACGTTAGCCTTTTGTATATTTCCCTGTTTTCTGTCGAATTGACTCCGAACGTAATGTTTTGTTTTGTATGAGTTCATTCATTCATTGCTTAATCTGCGCTAATACCGTTGTAGGCTATTACACACGAGAAGCATTGCTTTACACACGTCTTGGCCATTCAAACTCCGTTCTCACAAGACACAATGACCCTGCCATAATCGAAACACAATACGCGTGCAGTGTGCGTTTGTGTGCGTCGTGTGTGTGTACGTACGCCCACCCCCCCCGGCCTTCAGAGGTGCTCGCGAACAGCACTTGCCCCCCCAAACAGTCTGTAAAAAGTCTACACGGGGGATCTTTGTCTTTGTTGCACATGCACACATTGGGAAAGAGGGAGACTGAGGGGAGGGGGGAAGTAAATTGTGTCATGAGATGGTCCGTGGGTGGCTTTTTCTCCCTCTCTCTCTCTCTGGGGAGAATAGCGCCCATCTGTCGCCGCGTCATTATTCTGCTACAATGAGTCTATTGAGGCGCCCTCTCCGCACTGGTCATGTTCTCCGTGTCCCGCACCGCCCAACGCTTTGTCCGCCCGGTGTAAACACACACCTCCTGTGCAACAAAAAAAGCAAAAAGCCACGGCCGCGTTTGTTCCACCGAGTGTCCTGCGGGGGGATTTTCGCAAGTTCCCCAGTTCCCATGCTAAACTCGTTTCTTCTGCTTATTGCTCCACCGAAAAAAAGTTTGCCGCCGTTCAAATGCAAATTTTATCTTGCATCGTTGCACGCCGCACTTGCCCGATGATTGTTAAACGCCCCCCCCCACCCCCACCGCGAGATTTGGAGAATGCGCTGATTTTAAACGAGGTTAAGATTGCGTGCAGACGTGCGCGTATGCGTGTTCACGTGTGTCCCACAGGGCAGCGGCAGTGTAGTGGTTTACACATCGTGCTACGAACCCCCGCCAACCGAGTTGGATTCCCACTCACAGCCAAAACAAAATCAGTGACGAATATTTGAACCATTCCTGGGCGTGTCCCCCCCCCCTCCCCAAGCCGACATATTTAAACACAAGCACTTAAAATGTGCTCGACCTGTAGGATACAAAGCACTCGCCCGCCATAGGAACGTGGCATTTCATACTTTGGCTCGGTGCCACGACGAATGGAGATTACCAATGTCCCACGCTGGTTTGGGCAGGGAGGCACCTATTTACACTTACCTTTTGCCGAGTTTTGATTGGGGCGGTTTGCGACAGGCTTCTTGCTCGCGATCCTTGCGCCGTGCAACTCAAGGAGGAGGTCGCACATTTAACGAGTATTTATTTATTTTTTTAACAACAACAAAAAAAGGCAAAAAAAAGAGTTTAGCTTAGGCCAGTACTTCAAAGGGTGTCGGATGTGCATTTGGCAAGTCCGTATTTGGTAAGGGACAGGCGTAATTACGTACTCCCATTCGCTCGCAGATTCTGGCTCGGCACCAGACATCGGCCGAGGGAGGAGAGGCCCCCGGTAGCAATACGTGTCGGCCATGCGAATGGGACGAGATTCGGCGCCGCCGCAATGCGGCGCCCGCCCGATACTTTCTGTGCGGCCGATGAGGTTGACTCTAACCGGGGGCAATTTACGCTTCGTGCGTGTTGCGACGCGGAAATTTTGCATAGCAATAGGAGTCGTTTTGACGTTTTACCGAGTTTGTGGGGTGGAGGTGGAGAAGGAGGAAGCAGAAAGGCAGAACGTGGCTTTGGAACGGGATGAACACGACGCCATTTGCGGCACCCGTTTGGATTACGAATGTTCGTTGCGTCTAAAAAAAAACTTTTCTCCCCGTCCTCCCTAAGATGTGTGATTCTCATTTTAATGCGGTGATTCATGACGCTTCTGCTACCACTGCTACTTCTGCGACACGTGGCGTTTGCTTGCGCACATAAGCAATCTGTCTGCCTGGCCCAGGGCACTGTAACTTTGAGCTGCCCGGGGCTGCGATGATGTGATGTCTTACGATGGCTTTGTTTTTTGGCTTTGGCAAAATGTGTCCTGGGTACACCACATCTACATTTTTGGTGGGTGGAAATTTTCTTTGAGGACAGCTGTGATACATGTTTGGGAGGGCTGATTTTTTAAAAAAAATCTTTTTATTTGTGCGGAATTTTAAAAATTGTTATTTCTGAAAAAAAATTCGTGAGTGCAAGGTTGCCACTTGCATAGCACGTGGTCGACTGACGTACCCCTAGGAATGGGTTCACGATGGATCGGATCAATCCACCATGTGTCTGTTCGCGGTGAGCTGGTGCTCTCTGGCCGAGTCTGGATGTGAGAGGGTTCCCTGTGGAGGCTGTGCCACTTAACGCTAGAGCAAGTGCCGTACATATATTTCAGCGGGTTATGTCCTGTAAGCCGAACCCTCCCATAACCTCTGCAACGTAGTTCTTGTAAAATAACACGCACATTCGCCAGCTATAGACCATATTTTTAGTTATTTTATTATTTTGTTGTTTCCCTTCAACGTGACTTTACCGAAAGAACTAAGAATATGAATTACTGCAGTCACGAAAGCTTTAAATCAAAGCTATAGACCAGTCAAATTATTCTTTGTGACTGTTTATTTTTTTTTATTCCTACCACCATTTTGAAAAAGGTCTCTTCCCTGAAACGTTGTTGTTAAAACACAGTGGGTGCTTATGTAAACGGCTGCCACGGCGTACTTTGCTTAAATTGCCTTCTTGAATACTTTAGGGCAAATAACACTGACGGCAACCAGCTTGCACACGTCGCTACATGTTAACTCGCAACAGTTAATGTGCCAACGAGATGCTAAATATGTTTCTTCATGTATCTACCTGTGCTTGGCAGAGCTCTTTGGAGCTCGCAAGCTAAGCAGGAGGGGGCCCGGGGCCTGGATAGTGCTGTGCTTGCCCACCACCCTTGCATGCCAAGTTCGCTCTAAGGCGACTGCGTGGCTGTACCGTGGGTCGGCAGCAAACGGAGGTGCAGAAAAAAAACTGATATTATCGTGCAGTTCTTCTATGCTGCTATCTATATGCTATCCGCTTGGCTCAGTACGAACCCGTACTGAACCAAGCGTGGTGAAGTTTGGTCAAGCAATCCCCACGACCCCCACAGAGTGTGAGGCGGTACTCAGCTAGCAAGTGGATTGACGTGTCAGCCCTGACGGACTAAACCAGGGGGTCGGCACCCACAATAGCAAGGAGATTTTCTTTTTTTTTTTAGAATTCGGTCTTAAAAATAAATAAATAAATAAATCCCTAAATTTCAAGAGCCGCCAATGCACTGTGTGTGGAATACGAGACGGTGGTCCTTAATGAATAACGTCACGGAAGCAGTCACTTAAAGAGAGGCGCATGCGGCTTCGGAGCCGCAGGGATTGCCCCGACCCCCCCCCCCCCCCCCCTTGGACTCAACCCACGGCCACGGGACGTAAGACTCCTTCGTGGCGGCAGCGATATGGAGGCGAACTTCCACGCGAGCCACGGCGCGAGAGCCGAGGGCCGCGCGATTCACAGCGGACGCAGACTCCCCCCCCCTCCCCCCGCCGCGCGCCTCGCCGTTTCGCGATTTCACGACCGCTCCGAATGCGCCCGAGGTTTTCCACATCGCGGGGAGGCCGTGCCAGTGGCACCGACTCAGCCTCTCTCCCCAGGCCACCTACCGTGATTGCATTCGCAACAGCGATGTTTTTTTTTTGTTTTAAATCTCTGCGGCTGCGATTAATCACGGCGTCGCGTTTTGCCGCCCGCTCCCCACCTCAGCCCCCCCGCCCCCCACTGACCCCCCCCCCCAACCCACCACCAACGTCCCACAGGAAAGGCAGCACGCGGTGGAGACTTGTGTCGAGACCGCGAAGATTAGAGCGAATAAAGGTTGCTGCCTCAGCGCTTTGATTTCCATGCAATATGCAAACTGTGAGAAGGAAATGGACTCGTCAGCCCAGAGACATGTTTCTGAAAGGGCAGGTCAGACTGGGAGACCCTGCTGCTCCTGCTTCTCTGCTGCTTCTCTGCTGCTGCTGCTGCTTCTCTGCAGCTGCTTCTCTGCTGCTGCTTCTCTGATGATGATGCTGCTGCTTCTCTGCTACTGCTTCTCTGCTGCTGCTTCTCTGCTGCTGCTGCTTCTCTGCTGCTTCTCTGCTGCTGTTGCTGCTTCTTTGCTGCTGCTTCTCTGATTATGCTGCTACTGCTGGTTCTCTGCTGCTGCTTCTCTGCTGCTGTTGCTGCTGATTATGTTGTTTGCTGCTTCTATGCTGCTGCTGCTGTTGCTGCTTCTCTGCAGCTGCTGCTTCTCTGCAGCTGCTTCTCTGCTGCTGTTGCTGCTGATTTCATGTTGTTTGCTGCTTCTCTGCTGCCGTTGCTGCCTCTCTGCTGCTGTTGCTTCTGCTGCTTCTCTCCTGCTGCTTCTGCTACTGCTGCTCGATGAACAAAGTTAGCAAACAGCCCGACAAACACTTGAGCTGGAACAAACTGAGGGTTGGACCTTTCGCATGAATTAATTATTTTAGCCAAAATTATCAATTTTCAAACGCAAATAGCACACACACAGAGAGAGTTTGACAATTGAGTGACGGTGACGATTATTTTGTCGTGCGCGAGTGCTTTAAAGAAACGGAGCACTGACGGCACAGGTGGCAACTTCGGGGTCCCAAGTGTTTCTTTCCCAGGGCCAATCCGCCTCGCTGTCGTTTTTGAGAGCGAGAGGACCTCACAGCTGTCGTCGATAGGGGGAACAGGGTTGTACGCAGCCAATAACGTACAGCACAGCACAATTGTGATTTATGTAGAAGTTGACCAGGCACTAAGGGGTTCGAATGCTCGTCTGGCATTGCTGAGATCCTGGGTTTCAATTTGGTTTACAGGCACCTGTGGTTTAAACCAATCGTCGTGACCCAGCAAACATGGAACGTTGGGCTAGCGTTGGGCCAGCGTTGGTCCAACGGTGCCAACCACATCCCAACTTTGCGCGTGTTTACTGGGAGAGTTAATGGCCTTGACGCGGTCGACCGTGCAAAACATTGCCAGAACAATCCATTTGGGGTTTCGCTCAGCTTGGATGCAATTCTGTCTCTGAGAATTAAAGAATAAGAGTTTTTGGTTTGAATGTCAAAGCTGCGATTTGGTCCACCTGCTGTTGTTAAAGTCACTTGCTGTGATGATCAGTAAGTTTACAAATCAGTAAGTTTACAGATCGGTAAGTTTACAAATCGGTAGGTTTACAGAGAGCGCGAGCAATGGGTTCCCCTCTCAACGGAGCAGCACGCTTTGCATCTGAAGCCAATTTACGGGTGTGTGCGTGTGAGTGAGGTGTGTGTCTGTGCATGCACTTTGTGTGAGGTGTGTGTGTAAACATCGCCACTGGGGAGACAAAGGCAGCCGGGCGTGGTGTTGGCCACCCACCCCCTCTTGTGCCGTGTCGGCCTTTATAGGTGCTCACTAATAGCACTTGCCCCAAAAGTATGTTAGAGGCTACACGGGGGATCCTTGTCTTGTATGTTGTGTGTGTGCGTGTAAGAGCGGTGCACGTGAGCGTGTGGCGAGTTTGAGCTGTGTGTGTGTCTGTGAGGGGAGTACATTCACAACAAAGGCAAAGATCCTCCATATAGCCTTAACAGACTGTTGGGGCAAGTGCTGTTAGCGAGTAGCACCTATGAAGACCGGCACGGCACACCAGGGGGTGGATGGCCAGCACCACGTCCGGCCGCCTTTGTCTCCCCAGTGGCGATGTTTACACGCCGCATCAGGCACTCATTTGAGGCTGAGTCGACCTAGGGGAGGCCCAGGTCCGGTTCAGATAATTGAAGCATCTTCTTTGGTTCTTTCGGTAAAGTCACGTAGAATGAGAATAAAATAATAAATTGATTATCAATAAATTGATTATCAACAAATTGATTACCACTGGGGAGACAAAAATTGATTATCAATTTATTGATTATCAATTTATTATTTTATTCTCATTCTACGTGACTTTATCAATAAATTGATTATCAATTAATTATTTTATTCTCATTCTACGTGGCTTTACCGAAAGAACCAAAGAAGATGAATCCTTGCAGTCACGAAAGCTTTAAATCGAAATATAATTGAAGCAATTGGCGGGACCCCGGGGTCCCATCACTGCCCCGGGGTGGGAAAACCCGCGTAGCGACACGAGTCTTGTTGCCTTACCGACAACAAAACTAGCGGTCAATAGATTGGCCTCGTCGAGAGCTACTCGGGCACTAAGTTTCATAAAAAGTTGAAAAATTACATAAACACGTTAAATTCACTGCTTGGGGGGCGGCGGGCTCGCCTTGGCAAAGAAGCTAAGGATCGATGGCTGACCGGAGGGCGTCGTCGCCGCGCGCGACTGCAGGGGACGCCCCCCGGGGCTTGCGTTTTGCCGGTGGGGTGGCGCCCATCGTGTTGATCGCCGCCTGCTGCTGCTGGCGCTTGTTGGCAAGAGTCTGGGCGGGCGGCGCGTTGCTGTCAGGATCACGAGTGGGGCGGACTGAAGAAAAATAATAATTATTGACCTGATTTTTGCGGGACCCCGGGGTCCCGCCAAATGATTCAATTGTCCAACTGTTGTTGGCCGTGAGCGGGAATCGAACTCGGCTCGCCGCGTTTGTCGCGCAGCGCGCTAAACCTCTGCAACTACCGCTCCCCATTAACAGGAACTCGCACAACGCGCACGCGCCCACACTCTCCTCGGCGCAGTCACGGGAGGGGGTCGCGGTGATTTCTTTGCCTCGTGGGAGCGGTCGTAATTACGAGCGCCCTGGGATTCCCCGGCCGACGTCTGCCACAGCCAGCCTCTAATTGCAGACGTGACCCCTTCCACCCGGCCTCATCAAAGTACGTTAAGGTTTCCCGCGGTAGATGTGCACAGAGCGCAGCCGAAAACGCGGAGAGGGGGAGGTTATATAGCCGTGGGGGGGGGGGGGGGGGGGTTGGGGGGGTGGAGACCTGGGGAAAAAATGTAAAGGCGCATGCATGTGCATTCAATTGTGTGTCCCGGTTTTTTTTTTAGGATGCCGGCAGCCTCTGATTAATTTGGCAATTAACTGGTTAATTCATAGATTTATGTACTTGTTGCAGGGTTAAATTGGGTCCTAGGATGATGCAGCATAGTTGGTGGGGAGGGGAATAACCCAAAAAAATAAGCACGTTAATTGGAAAATGAGCTCTCCCGTGACCTGTCAGTGTAATTTAGCGGGACGGGTGGGTGTGGGCTCTCTGTGTGTGCTGCGTGGCGAGTCCTGTCTGAGCGTAACTGGCGTTTGAGTCATTCGCAGCCGTGAAGATCACGTCTCGCCTCTCTCTGTATTGTGCAGATGCTGCGATGCCAAAGGGTAATTCGGTCGTCGGTTCGGCTGTACGAGCTTCACTGCCTAGCGTCCGGAGTCCACCGCTAATCCCGCCCCCCCTCCCGCCTTCCTGGGAGATGGGAGAGACAGATTGAAACGCCATGGGTCCAGTAGTGTAACGAGCATGGGGGCAGGGGGTTCAATGTCCCCCTCCCGGTGGCCAAAGCTACGAATTGGGCCCCCCTTGACAACCACCATGAAATGTTTTTAACAACAGTGTAACAGAACAAAACACGAATTTGGTGAAGACGGAGCCCCCCAACAGCATTGCATGTTCCAAACCGTGAGCGAAACGATGTGATTCGGCAAGAGGAGCCACGCTATACAGCCTAGGTACGACCGGGCGAGACAAATCAAATATTGGGGCCACACCTGACCGAATGCCACACTCCCTGAACTGATAACGTAGCTACGCCACCGCACGTCTATCAGCCGTGCGTTGAACCTATCGCGGTTCAGCTTATTTCGTATGACGGGAAGTCGATCGGCCACGTTCATATCGAGGTTGGCGAGTGAGCTTCAGGAGTAGCCGGGTGAATGTGGGCAGTGGTGGTTACTGTGTGGTCTACGCTTTGGGATTGGTGACCCCGTGTGTGGGATAATCTTAATTTTTTTTCTTCCACTGGTTCGTCTGTGATGCGAAGTTCTCATGCGTTTCAGTGCAGACCAATTGCTTGTCGGTTTAATTAAAACCCGGAGGGGTATTTGTTAGGTATGGTGTTTCCACTACTAACACAGAAATTACAAAAAAACAACTGTACGTCGATTTATTGCGGTATAATATTCACAACGTCCAGGTCCTTCCCAATCCGCTGCTGGATGAAGACCTCCCCACACCGTTGTCAGTCATGGAGGTTCTATATTTAAAGCTTTCGTGACTGCTAGGATCCATACTCTTTGGTTCTAGTGGGTAAAGTCACGTAGGTGACTTTACCCACTCCAGCGCTGTCCTCCAGACAGTCTCGTCCCTTCACCTGATGAAGGCCGCTTGTGTTGTGGCTGAAACGTCGTGATTTTTTTTGTTATTTTATTTTCACCTACGTGACTTTACCCAATAGAACCAAAGAGTATAGTCATGGAGGTTGTCAGCCATAGTTAACCACGCCGCTCAGTGCAAGTTGGTAAAAGTGGGTGGCTGTGCAGAACCGGTTTAAATATCACTCGCCAGCAATTGACCCGAGATAAACTTTGCGCCACCGCTCCCCAATGTTACTGTAAAAATTGTTGAATAATGGAATCACGATGCGATTTCATTCTCGAGCGTGCACGGGCCGTGTTCATCTCAAGGTTTACAGCGAGCGGTGGAAATTCAACACCCCGACGGCGTAGGGACTCCCACGTCGTCCAAAGCATCTGTCCAGCACTGACGATGAGGAGGTCAAGTACCGTCTAGAGCAGTGGTTCTTCTTAACCTGGGGGTGCACGCTGCACCCCCTTGGGGTTGCGAGATGCCCTTCCTGGGGGTGCGAGACATGGCCAGAATTTTTTTTATCATCGAAACACAAATTAAGCACTAAAATTACTTTGTTTCATAAAACCCTTTGTATTTATTAATATTATACATTTGTTCTAACGATTAAGAAGCAAAGGGGTGCAAGTAATGCAATAAAGGTTAAGAACCACTGGTCTAGAGGGGCTATTCAGCGCTCCCTCTAGTGGAAGCCTTTGCCGCCGGCAGTGGCACGAGCAAGCACTTGCAGGGTTGCGCCTTTATTTATCTTTATTGGCTGGGAGTCAGCAGAGGGTTTGACAACGGTTTTCTAAACTGTTCATTAATCTTAAAACGCACCTTGATGCTGGGTGAGACTTTTTGACTCGGCCTATCATTCCTCTGGCGGGGAATCGGTAGAATGAGTACAACTTCGTGTCAACGATGGTTGTCCTATGGATGGACTTCACCTCCGCCATAGGAATGAGGAATGTCCACCGCTGGCTCTGCAGAGCAGCTGCACGATAAGCACCAACGCCGCTTATTCGAGCAGGAAATCACTTTGACTTTTGACTCTTTTTGACTTGTTTGACAAACGAGAGAAGCCCGGACTTTGGTTTGCACCGCGGGTGGTTTTTTGATGGCGGGGTGGGGGTGGCGGTAATGGGGGGAAAGGGGGGTTGGAGGGCGCGGTGGGATGGGACGTGGAGGGCGGCGAAAAAAAAAAAGCATTACGCATTTGGTCAGGGGGAATTGCAAAAGCTCAGAGTCTCGGTGGAAGTGGACTTCATCTGAAAGCTCCGTGCTCCTGGAGCCGAGAGCCGCATTCCTCAGCTGCTCGCGCCCGTAATTACATTAGGCGCGTCAGTTCTGATGGCCGGGATATGAACGCGAGCACGAGGGCGGCCCGCGAGATGCACGCGTGCGTGAATGAGTCCCTCCCACTTCCTCCCTCGGACATCAAATGGGGTGGTGACCGCGTCCAACAATCACGCTCGCAAATCGAGCGTGATTGTAATTGCTATTTAAGCGTGAGCTTTGCTGACGAAGTTTGAATTTCTTTTTTTTCCTTTCTTTGTTTTTTTTTTTACAAAACCGATGTGAAATTCGAATCTTTTCTTCTTCGTGAAACGTTGAAGCGTTTACGGTTTGTTTCGCCGTGAAGTTGACTGGACACGTCACCCAGGGCAACATCACATCTCATTGTGCCTGATATAGTCAGATCCAAGCAGGTTTAAGCCTGGTTAGTACTGGGATGGTGGACTGCTTGGGGCGTTTAAGGCATGTGGCTGAGACATGGCCAGGAGTGGGTGGGTGGGTGTTCGCCCCAGGATCTCTTGAAAATAATTTTGTGGCTCAGTGAGGCTTTTCTAGGAAATATAATTCTCATATCATTTCGTGGGATTTTTTTACATTTAATTTTTACGTGATAAGCCACTTCGTTGCGCTATCATTTTAAGGCCAGGTCGCTTCTGAACAAAACGCTAGTAGTGTGAGTGGGCTTTACCTGGTAAAATAAAAAAGTTTAGTGAAATGTTTGTGATTTGCTTACCTTTCTTATACTTTTCACTCCTATCGTGTATTTAATTATTGTTCGTTGTTGTAACGTTCTGACCTCCACCTACTGGGCTTCTGTGAAGAAGAGCTTGCTAGCTCATCGGATTTCTCCAGTATACATATTCTTATTCATATATATTTACATTGGCTACTTTTAACATGCTCATGCTGAATTTGTAGTATTATTGGCGGGTTCAGTGGCACGGATCAAAAACTGCATCTAACACAGGCTCACTAACCCCCCCCCCCCCCCCCCATTTCCACTCCAAGTGAGTTGCCAGATCCCACTTGCAGACTCCAGAGCTCCGGGATCAGGAATCAATCGCAGTTAACCTGGAGACCCCGTGCCCTCTCCTGTGCCTTCGCTGCTACGCAAAGACGCCGATTACATTCTAGCGATTTGTATTTCCTTGCAAAGGCATTATGAGAACAGAAACACGCGTCACATTCAATTGGAAGTGGCTTCTGCTCATTCCAATTATGTTTCTCACTTAACTTAATTTCTTAATATATCTAAATGTTATTTAGACAGTCAATTCGAAATAGGAGATTAAAAAAAAACATTTAAGTTCAATGGGTGGAGCGGTGGTGCAGTGGTTAGCGTGCTGCGCTATGAGCCCGATGGCCTGAGTTTGATTCCCGCCCACGGCTCACATCAGTGACGAGTAATATCTCAACCGGTTCTAGGATCTCCTTCCCCTGCTGTTCAGGGACCTGCGCTGACCAGCATTGGAGGGGGTTTATCCAGCAGTGGATTGACAAAAGGCTGCTGAATTATAAATGGTACGGTATTATATTAATTTGTTTACGGTAAAAACACGAGGTTCACATTTCAGTGACAGGCTTCATTCCCAATCAAGGTGACTTCAACATGAAGACGGCGGTTTGAACCGTGCGTTGAAATGTTGTAAACGCGTCCCGAGTGTACTCACGCTTTAAGTTATTTCTATTTATTTGCTTCTCCCATGAATCTTGAATTATATTTGCGCACAATCACCGTTTCCGCTCCTTTTCCCTACTTGCCCCCTTGCACTGGAACAAACTTCCCCTCCACACGAAGCGAGAAGCACCCCTCCCCCTGTCGAGTTTCCGCTCCTCCCTGGCCCCATCCTTCGTCCCAACCATCCCAAGGCACCTCCGTAATTCCGGTACCCACTAACCGCCTTCCCCAAAACCCCATCACTTTTATTTACCCTAATTGTACCACTCATAACCCGTGTAAAGCGGTTTGCATAAAAGCGCTAAAGATAAGATCTTCAACGGCGTGGAAAAGAGATATCCGCGCACCATCTGGGACTCAAATCTCAGCACGCTGCGTGCTTCTAACGCCATCGCAAGCCACGTGGCAGATGAGAGGCGTGCGACTCCACAGACCTGGCCTCAGACCACCGTCTAATTATAATTGATAAAAATATGGCCAATGGGTCTATGGACACCCCCTGTATATTTACTTCATAGGAACCGACCCACTGGGAGGCTAGGAATATATTGGTCCGTCAAATTCATTGACTCAGCAACGTCTTCTCCCCTGATGAGTTCATTAAATGTATTTAACGTTCAGGTCAGGGCTGAGGCAGTAAAGTACATCGCGATACTGGCCAGTGTGAGGTTGGTGATACTGGTCAGTGTGGAGTTAGTGGGAGAAGGGCAAGGTGCCAGACCAGTTCAGGTATCGCTCGCCACTGATTTTAACCGAATTGTAGTGGGGTCACTGGGTTCGCAGCAACAGCATGCCAAAAAACCCACTGCACTCCTGCTTACCCAACACCACTTACATACTGATTACAACAACAAAAACAATCTGAAGCAAATGAATGATTGACTGAATGCCGAAGTTAACAGAGTAAATAAATACGGTCTACAACAAGAGGCTCTCTGTAAGACCAGGGCGATGTGTGTCGAGTTTGTTTTGCCGGGTCGGCTGTTTGTGTTCTAGGGCATTTTTAGAGGTCGGTTCTCTGGGAGAAGGGACCACAGCCCCTGCTGGGTGGGGTCAGGGAAGTGTCCCGGCCACTTGAGAGAGATGACGATCGATTCACGAAGCCGCATGAATAAGGCAGTTGTCTCCTTGTTTTGTCAGACGGGGAATTCTTGACGAAGTGGAAATGAAGCCGCTGCCACTTGAGGCTTCTGTTTTCGCTGTTGACCTTGCCTGGGTTCAGGTGTTTTTTTGTTATTTGCTGAGCACAGGACACAAACGCCTAAAATGCCAAGCGGCCAGCAACTCATATCAACTATAGCAGGCAGGGCCGTCCATAGTTGGGGGGGGGGGGGGGGGGGGGTGCGGTGCCCGGTGCAAATCACAATCATAATCTTTATTTAGATTGGAGGAATCCGATGAGCTAAGAAGTTCTTTTTCACAGATGTCCAGTAGGACCGGGTTAGAAAGTTACAAAAATCACTCTGTGGACCCCCCGACGCCTTTGAACTAAGCCCGAAGTACTAATATACCACTGTGACGTTGAAGCGTGCCCCCCCCCCCCAAAGCGTGGGGCCCGGGGCGGTCTCCCAGATTCGCCGTACCCCTAGGGACGGCTCCCATTGGAGGTGTGAAAAGGTAATAGGTCATACTTCCCTTAAAATTTAGCAAGGTTATAAGAACTTGGGGAAATAGGTGATGGAAGGGATTCCCCGAATATATAACTGGTGACAAAACATGATTTGCCGGCTTTGACCAATCTATTCGACTTAAATCGCATGAAGTAGCCCTATTGTGTGTGTCCACATTTCTTAAATAATCTGTTTTAGTCTATGGGCTTTTCAGACAACTGTTATGAAGCAGCAGCGTTTGTTTAAGAAAGCAAACTGTGGACTGGTTAAGAACGTCTGGGTTTTATCAGCGGTTTCATGTCTTGTTAAATGCTGCTGGCAGATGGACTTACTTTTTTATTTATTTTGTACGAAGGGTACGGAACGCAGTTCCTCTTATAGAGTGCATGCTCCTACCCACGACGCCCCGCAGCAACGCCCAATGGAGCAAAGTCCGGTGGCTCATCGGTCGAGCGAGCGGCTCGCAATCGGAAGGTTATGAGTCCACACCACACTTTGGAGGTTGGCTCAGCCCATCCATTGTCCATCCAGGGTCAAAATGGAAGGACTCGTCCCCACCACAGGAACGTGGAACTTCCACCACTGGCTTAGGGCTGTCAAAAGGAGATGAGCACAGATGCGTTGAGGACCGTTTGAGCGAGGAAATCACTTTGACTTTGAACGCATCTCGAGTTGACGACGTCGAAGCAGAGTAGTACACACACATGCATGGACAGTATGGTGAAATAATTTCGCACCGTACGTAGCCAACCGTGCTAATCGGAGGTACGGGGGAAGAACAACAAACTAAAGACAAAAAGCAACTTGAAAGAAATACGTTTTTTTAAATCTAGATTTAAACGTGCATTGCTCCAGTGGCGTCCTAATATCTGAAGGAAGAGCGTTCCAGACGGCCGTTGAAGCGCATCTGAAAGCGCGCGATGCGGTGACCGTCTTTGTTCGATGGCCAGCCAAAATCCGCTGCTGCGAGGATGACCAGAGTGCGCGTGAAGGTTTATGCCCCGTGACGAGATCAACAAGGTATTGTGGTTCATTTGTGGCAAGCGCCTTGTGTGTAACGAGTGGGTTAGCGTCTGCGCAAACGCAACACGAACATCGCCGGGCGCGTCTCTCCACCGCGTGTTCGCTTCGACGGGCGAAATTCTGCGTCGCTTAGAAGCTGCGAGTGACTAAATAACCAGTCTGACGCTTCATTAAATGTCACTCGCGAAACAGGTGGTCCGACCGCATATCAGAGGTATTAATAAGCGAATGCTACGCGCCGACAGGATGGCGGTTAACGTGGCTGAACGTAAATCACTCCCCCCACCCTCTCGCTCCCCAGCCCTGTAGCGCGGACCTTGTTTAAAGGAAGGGAGGTGGGAAGGAGTGGGGGGGGCACACATATATTCAGTCAATATTAAACAAACTTCAAACATGTTGAACGCTAAACAGAACGGTTAATAACCACGTGATCGGTTTTATCCATCGGGAAATGAACCCAGGTCCCTCTTGCTGCGAAGGAACGCGTGCTGCCACTGCGCCAATCTGCGACTCAAAGATTTTGTGTTCTGCGAGACTATAATAACCTGCTGGAGCCGTCAGCGCGCCGCCGGACTTTGCGATGCAGAGGTCGCCGGTTCATTTCGATCTCCCAGGGCGCGGAGGTTGCAACAATTGGGGCGAGGTTCAAAAGATCCCTCCGCATCACCGCCTCTGTTGGCGCAAGAAGCGAAAACTTCGTTTCGACTCAGTCGATCGGGAGGCCCGTGCGGGCAGGGGACGAAATGTGCGTGCTGCCCCACCCTTCCCACTCGTGGAAGAGAAGGCCAAATACCCTCTTTTAGACTCCCTTGAATGGAGGCACTTCTACCAGCAGTGGTATGCGCAAGTAATTACAGGAATACATCTTTAACCTTTTTATATATATAGGAATTTAGAAAGGGGGGGGGGGGGGGGCTCTATTAGCACTGTGACGCGATGGGGCTGCCCGCTACCCTAACCACGGCATTGCTTAGGGGCACCCAGGGGGCGGATTTTTTATTTTATTTTTAACGTGGCAAGGGAGGCTCGGCGGAGCGGAGGAATTAGGGACGACGTCAGAACGAAGTTGTCTTAATAACCTTCAAATTCCTGCCCACCTGAGAGAATGCGTGGCATCTGATGAAAACGCCGCGTGCCAATTCCGCGCCCGCCGTCTCTCTCGCGCCTACCCCGGGGCGGCCAGGCGAATAGTTGTCAATGCTGAGCCTCGCCCCTCGACCGCCTACCTCGTGGTGTCACACAGCTATTCGTGCTATTTGTTTCAATCGTAAGAATTTGGTTTAAGGCAAAGAAACAGCAACAACAACAACAACAACAAAAACCACGGACGGGAATTTTCTTTTTGGTTCTCCAGCAACTTTGGCACTTGATAGAAAAATGTTTTTTTACAATTTTGACGAAGTTATTATAACCTGCTTTTTTTTTCAAACCGATTGTCTGTACTGTACTTACATGTCCGTATTGAATTCCACAAAGTGCGGTCGGATCATGGCATTGCGATGGAAACTGCCTTTAGGTGGATGCAAAACCTCTTGTAGCTGTCACATAATGCGTACACTTAACACACAAATAAAGATCTGCCCTATAGCCTTAATAGACTGTTGGGGCAATTCTAGATTTGAAGCTTTTGTGACTGCAAGGATCCATACTCTTTGGTTCTATTCGGTAAAGTCACGTAGGTAAAAAATAAAACAACAAAAAATCACGACGTTTCGGCCACAACACAAGCGGCCTTCATCAGGTGAAGGGACCAGACTGTCTCGAGGACAGCTTAGCTGTGTTCACTCCAGCGCTGTCCTCGAGACAGTCTGGTCCCTTCACCTGATAAAGGCCGCTTGTCTTGTGGCCGAAACGTCTTGATTTTTTGTTGTTTTATTTTTTACCTACGTGACTTTACCGAATAGAACCAAAGAGTACTGTTGGGGCAATTGAATCTTAAGCCCTCGGCTCTCGCATAAATTGCGTTGCGACGTCGTTTTACGTCTGTTGAAGGCGAACGATACGGCAATCTATTCCTCTCGACGAGCTCTACACGATGCGCTAATCAAAGTTTTGTTTCTTCTGCGCATTCGTCCTCGCTGCGCTTGCACGACGTGACAACAGAATGATCCACGCCAGGTTGGTCGCGGCGTTTATGTGCGAGGTGGGAAGGAATCGCCGAAATAAATAAATTAGTTACGATTTTTACTTCTGTTTATTTGGGACCCCGGGGTCCCACCATAAGGTTCATTTGCTGTTAGTGAGCAGTAGCTATGATTGCCGGCACGGCACAGCATGTGGTGGGTGACCAGCACCACGCCCGGCCGCCCTTGGTCTCCCCAGTGGCGATGTTCACACATCGTACCTGGCACTAATTTTAGGCTGAGTCGACCTAGGGGAAGTTCAGGGCTGGTTCAGATATTCGTCCCCGATGGTGGCCGTGTGCGGGAATCGAACTCGGGTAGTGTAATTCGGAGTGCAGCGCGCTAGCCACTGCACCACCGCTCCCCACAGCCAATTATGAATTATTCTCTCCCAAATGATGGCGAAATTACTTGTTGTGGCCCGCTCGTTATATTTCCTCTGAATAATAATGGCAATTATTGAGCCACGAAAGCCTCAAGACTATCTCTCAGGAGATGTTCTGCACCAGGATGTTTGGCAAATTCCACCACTGAGAGTTTTGGCTTCGTGCGGGAGGAAACGGGAGAGTCCGGAGAAGACCCACCACGTGTACGGGGTGGGGGGGGGGGGGGGTGACTGCTTAGCACTGCCGAGTCTGAGTCGACGTCACAGCCCCACAGCCACAACGCCTTTGCAAGCCATGGTGGCCATTCATACAAGTGTCCAGGAGGCTCAATTTTTCTTAATTACCGAGATCTGAACAGATAGGGTGGAATGTGTGGCTCGCGAGTGGAAGGTTATAAGTTCAAGCGCAGGTCTGGGGTCGACTTGGCCTTTCATGAGAAGTTGACTGTGATTGTCATGTCGGTGTAACTCGCTCCTGTCACAGAAATGTGGAATTTCCATTTGGTCGTAGGCAAGAACCAAACAATACGTACACCTGATTTGTGAGGTACAGTGCATGTGTAGAGTGAGGCATTGCATACATATCCTCTGCGCGTGTTTCACTGGAAAATACACGTGCCGTAACATATCCTTGGAGAACACGGCATGTGGCACACCATCGGCGCTGGTTTATTTATAACTCCTCTGAGAATTCCGATCTGATAATAATACGCGCTCAAGCAAAACTTCTCTGGCATGGCTCAGCCTGGTTTTGTTATCGGTTGCGGAGTGCGATCCGTCTTAAGCGACTGCCAAAGCAGTACCCAGCGGGTCATGCTTCGAGTGGCACGTTCATACATTCCCAGCCGCCCGTCAAGAGCGCGGCAATGGTGGCTTGTTGTTAACTACCTCGCCGAGTATACAGGAGGTCGTGGGTTCGATCCTGATCCTGACGCCTGCTGCTGTATATTTGGAATTTGCGTGTCTCTCACCGTGGTCACGTGGACTCCGGTTTTTTCCCTCCACATTTAGAATCAAAACGCGTTTAGAGTATTTGGCTGCTTGACATTTCCACATCATCATAAGCCACTTCGTTGTGCTATCATTTGTGGCCAGATCACTTCTGAAAAAGAGCTATATCTCTCAGTGGGCGTTACCTAGTAAACATTTTTTTTAAATTGTTTAGTTTATCTCTCCGACGTATTTTCTGGGTCGTGCCGTTTGGCTCTTTAGCACGATGTCCGACGTTTTTTGCTCCACGTGCCAGTCACCTTCTTCAGGAACTGAATCAAACGTCGGACATCGTGCCGAACAACACGCGGTGCAAACCAAAAAGCACACCAGCGAGCTGTACGGCACAACCGCCGCCACAACCATTTATTATCGCGAAATGTACCCTGAATGTGGCGGAACTGCTACGGAAATGTTTCCTGGGTCGTCGATCCCAAGAGAAATCGCTCAAACTAAGCCCGAGTTGTTCGATGTATAGCAGCGCGGGGCTTCTGTGTGCATGCGTGCGTCTTCTTGAAACGAGTGACACGCGAGCAGTGACACGCGAGCAGTGTGCCACTCCGATTACCACTGATTGGCAACGTACGGTGCGAAAGAAGTTCAACATATACACGAGCAGTGGCTTAGCGTGATAGCCATTGGGCCCTTTTGCAAGGAATTAATCAGAGGGGGGGGGGGGGGGGGGATGGGGTCCAATTTCCCCTCTTCCCCCAACCCTTCATAGCCCGAGCTCCTGCTGAGCCCCTTCGGCCCGTGGGCCCCAGTGCAGTGCACCGCCTGCACTCAACGCAGCAGCACATCCAAGGAGGCTGGTGAGCAGTGAGAGAGGGGCTCACTCACTACCCCCAACAGCGGTGCGCGCTGGAGCCGAGCCCGCGTGCAAGGAGTAGATCCCCCACTCGGTCCTCCGCATTGTTCTTGTGTGAGAACGCCGTGGTACTCGCAGTCGCGACGCTGAGCCGTCAGTGAGGCTACCCAGCGGGCGGGAGCAGTGGCTGGAACGTGCAGCTCACGAGTGGCAGGCTACTCGGCCGTTCCTCTCGCTGTTCCGAGGGAGGGGGGGGGGTTGGGGCGGGGAGCGAAGGCCGATTGGTTATTAAATGTGGACGTGGTATTGGTGAACTTTCCCCTGCCATAAAAAAAAATTGGAATTTCCGCTTGCAGATTCAGGGCTGTAGACGTGAGTTGAGCACCTCTCCTCACGAATTCTATCAAGGAGTTGCTTTTAGACGTTTTCTGACTAAGGTGCAAAAGTGTTTATGCGTCATGTCTGTCCGTCCAATCAGTAACAAATCGCCCTGGTTTGTGTCTCGAAATTCTGGGGAACACTTCTGGGCAATTTGGCCGGTTTTCAATAGGATAAGTCCCTAATAGCAACACCACTCTATACCAAAGTTTAGTTCTGATTGGATCATCTTCGAGACCCCCCCCCCCACCCCCGTTACATGTGGATTGGCGGACAAACAGAAATTCCACAAACGGTCTCGTTTATGTATGTTGAACTTCTTTCACACCACACCTCGTGAACCGTGCTAATCAGAGGTGCCAAACTTGTTCCCCTTTCAGAGATGACTGCAAGTTGCAGGGTGCGTCCCGTTCACCGCTGAATCTCGGAACGTGGAAGCGGTTCAGCGTCAATTTAATTTAGAGAGGCGTAGCGCCGTTGTTTTAAAGACATTGTACTAACCGCAGATAACTGTAGCGACACAACCGCACTCTATGATGGCTGGTGCCAAAACTGTGCCACACGCCCTCCCGTATGACCTTCTGGGAACCTTGGTACCGATAAAGTTATCGTTTGCGGTACGATGACATACGTGTGCGGAATCAGAAGAAAAACGTACGTCATCGGAACGAGAAAAGGTTAACAACGCCCCTGTGCCCAATCTCGAGTGTTCACAGTTGTTGCTGCACCACGTCTGGTCATCCCTCAAACTCATGCGGTCAGCGTGGAAGGATACTTTAAAAGTCCCCTCTGAGAATAGGGAGTCACCGAGTCGCTCCGTAAGCATCTCGTTGAGCATCCTTAAATGTCTGGCTTTGTTGATACAAACTCGGGCATTGTTTGGCGTTTTGTGTTTTGTGTGCCGGGCGTGGTTCCACGTCATGTAATTAAATCGATGTGGCACGATTACATGGTGTCACGAACGTGTTTCGTCAAGGTGTCACTGCACTCAACGTGAACATTTGGGCGGTGCTTCACTGACAGTTCAAAGCTGTTGGGGGAATATTCCACGTTCCTGTGCCAGGGACTAGTTTGTCTGAATGATAACCACCGCTCGCCTCCCACTAAGTAAACTATTAACTATTTTATTTTACCAGGTAAGGCCTACTGAGCTCTATTTCTCTTTTTCAGAAGCGACCTGGCCACAAATGGTAGCTCAACGAAGTGGCTTATCAAGTGGAAATGTATAGCAGTTAAATACTCTAAAGCATGTTGATTCTAAATATGGAAGGAAAAGCCTGAGGACCCGGATAAAAATCCACGCGAACACAGGGAGAACATGCAAACTCCACATATACAGCAGGCGTCAGGGTCGGGATCGAACCCACGACCTCCTGGATACCAGGCAAGAGAGTTAACATCTCGCCACCGAAGATCTGACCAGCTGGTACACATTTTACTGACCCCGCTAGAGACAATAGACGCTTATGGAGTTGAGTCAACCCTCCCTAGTATTTAAGATTTATAATTTCCTTTAACTCGGAAAGCCTCATTGAGCTCAAGACTATTTCTCGGGAGGGTTCCGCATTGGGATGTTTGGCCAATCCCATTAATCAGACTGTGGCTTCGTGTGGGAGAACTCACGAGAGAACCCAGCACACATACCAAGGGCAATCACTCAGCACTGCTATTTCCAGACCGCCTCGTAGCCCACACCTACAACATCTGACACGCCCTGGTGGTCACCCATCAAAGTTCCGCACAGAGAGATTCAAGGATCCATCGCTGCACTGACATCTTCGGGCCACCTCGCATATTTGAATCCGCGATCTCACGATTGAGAGTTGCTATTCTCTACCCACTAAGTCTCAGGCTTTACTCGACGTCTTGTAAGCTTTTAACCAAAATCGTAGCAGATTTTTATGCCCGCTTACTTTTTTATTGCCTTCAATAAAACCAACCAACATAACACAGGATATATTTCTTTTGCTCCTAAATATTATACACAAACACTGCCACCAGATGTATGTTTAAGAGCGGTAATAACACCCTTTATTTGGCCAGGAAAATGTCACCGAGTCTCAAGACACAGCAGGGTCTTGCATTTGGATAAACGGACCGTTCCATAAATGAGTGTTTGGCTTCATGCTGGAGGATACTGGAATACTAGGAGAAATCCCTAACATGTACGAGGGGGGGGGGGGTAGTAACACTCCAAGTTCCGCACAGATGGATTCAATCCATCACTGTGCAGTCATCTCCTGGCCACCTCGTCAGGAGACGACGTATTCCGACGCGTTCAATCTTTGAGCCACGTGCATGGGTTGCCACCCGTCCCGGTTTTCCCAGGATGGTCCTCTTTCTGTCAAGCAGCCGCCCTGAAAAATATCTCAGTCTCCCTGGGACATTCAAAGTCCCGACTGCATTGTCAGTTGCCCACAACAACAACAACAAGAGTGCTCACACCGTGCAGTTCTCGTTCTCTTCCTCTTGTACCGTGACATATTCTTCTTCCCATGAGATGTCACGGGTTCTTTTAGTAATATACAGTACCTCGCATCTTGTCAACACCCCCCCCACCATCCCCACCCCCGCCCCCGCCCCGAGTAAAAGCGACGGGGTGAGCGCAGCTACTGCGAGGAGGACCTTAACCTCTGGGTAACCCAGAGGTCGCAGCCTCGCCGTGTAATCCGCTGCACGCGCGCCACGTGCACGCGCAGCGCACGCGAGAGCATGCTCGCAGAGGTCGTGCAACGGGCGACATCTTCACTCGTGTCTCTCGCCACATCTTATTTTTTTGGCTCTGTGAACGTCATTGCGGTAGCGGTAACGGGCGGTGAGCGGAGGGGGGGGGGGTGTGTGCAGGACGGTGCCGTTGGGGGGCACCCGTGGCTGGGTTGGGGAGCGAAGAGGTGGAGTTGCAGGGTTTGGTTGGCACGTGCGTGTGGGGAGGTCGTGCCGTTAGCCCTACCACATGTCCCACGTGGTCGTGACAACTTTGAAATGAAGACAACAAACTGGGGAGTCTCAAGACACTGCCAGTCCTGTTTGCATCGTCACCGTCATCGTCAGCCATGATCGATCCACTGCTGGATGAAGGCCTCCACTGTGCTTTGCTACGCCGTCTCCGCGATGCGACAATACGTCGAGCAGCACCTTGCACGTGTTGCTGGACGTCATCTCGTGCGCGTTCCCTCCGTTGAGGCTTTTTGGAAATCATCCAAAGGAGCGTCACGACCCTGGCAGACAGGCTGACGACGGAGGCTAAATAACGAATAGGGATGAAATCTATCTCTAGAAATCTATTCTCGCATGATTGGCCCGATGGCCAAACAGCCTCCCACGAGCCAACACGGCGTGAAAGAGGCCTTTCATCATGCAGCGTTGGATTGACAATCGACTGTAAAGTATGACATACGATTCGCGAGGCACGCTGCTTTGGCAACGCCGGTTGCTATGAACTTGTGCGCGCGTATGAAGCACGCTGTTACTTAAGCTTGCAAATACCCCCCCCACCCACTCCTCCTTGGCTGCAGCCCAGTCTCAGCACAGAAATGTTTTCATGCTCGGCGATGGACGCTTCGGCATAGGCAAGAACTGAAGGCGGCTGCGCCTGCGTAAGCTCTCCGGTGCTGTTAGGCCCGGGGTTTTGCCGCGTGTTGTTCTGCAGTTCCCGAGGAAGCTCCCAGCAGCTGGGAGCGAAACGTCGGACATCGCGCCTAACAACGCGTGGCACAACCAAAAAGCATGTTGGAGAGCCGACTCATTATTGCTGCTGCTGTGTGGGTTTTGTTGTTGTTGTTGTTTCACTTTGTGTGAAATAGCGAACTCATTAACATCGTTGTCAGACCTCTCTTGTCAGCTCTCTCGCTCTGGCCACTGCTCATGTTCATTCACTCCGTCGCTTCTCTTTCAGAGGGCGATCACCTTGATATTGGAGGCCTGGGATCAAGACAACGGCACTTCTGGTAAGGTTCGCACGCGTTTATTCCACCTTATTCCATTTAACTGCAAATTCTCCGGGTAATTAAAGACCACTCGTAGAACCTGAGCCAACATGTGCGCTCGTCCCAATGGTATTGAGCAAGGTCAACTGGATATTCAAATTGCGTAACTCCAAAAAATGGGGATGGGGGGGGGAATGGCGGCGCAGTGGTTAGCGCACTGTGCTATGAACCTAGCTGCCTAAGTTTGATTCTCAGCCACGACTCTCATGAGTGACGAGCGATACCTGAAACCCTTTTTCCCAGGGCGCGTTGGTCGTGGTGTATTGTTAGAACCATACTTCATACTGCTGGCACGGTGAGTGATATCTCAACTGTACCGACCAGCGTGGTGAAGTATAGTCAAACATCTCCCATTGCTGACACGGCATGGGGGAACCATCACGCAGCATTGGATTGTCAAAGGGCTGTAAATGATTATTTATTACTTAATTATGCGTAACATGCTGCCTCTAAAACCGCAGAAACAAGTGGACATATTGTGGCTTTGTCAGAGCATTATTGGGTTATTACTATTTTATGTTCGCCACATGCATGTTTATCAAAATGTGTTTCTTATTTTACGTGATTGTTTTTGTCTAGCGCAGCGTTGTTCTGCATTAACGCCGCTATATAAAATTGTATAGTGATATTTTATTTAATACAATGATTTATCTACTTGTTTTTTGCCTTGTTCATAGAATGTTCCTATTTTATCACTAAAAAAAATCCCGTGCTACAGTCTCACCGACTTCAGTGCCAACATTCTGTGGCACAATGAACGACGATTGAACACATTTTAGCAGTGGGTTTAAATGCGAGTGAACGCTCTCGACACGCTCTCGACAAGTTGTGTGGCTCAATGTTGAGGCGTTTAATGAAGTGTTCATCGGAGGAAGAAAAAATGAGACGTTTCGGAGAACACCCAGTGAGAATTTCTATTTTACACAGAGAGGCAGTCTATATTCTATTCTTGCCTATGATGGAAATATGTGCTGGAGCTAAATGCCAATGTCGAGGTCTCGTGGCCCCAACGAGAGGGCTTCATGATAGAGTTCGTGTCGTTTTTCTATCTCCCCTCGGCTGAAGGAGCGGCGCAGACTCCGGTGGTTTACTAATACGGTCCATGGTTTGGGTTGCATGAGGCAGTCTCAACCATAGGCAGAGGAGCAGAGAGAAATATCTCGAGACTGGACCTGAACAGGAACAGGGAGCTGAGGGTGCAGATAACCACGGGGGCGGCGGAGGAGAATGAGTGACCTCCCACCGAGTGAAGGATGAATAGGGGCTTCGACAAAACGCCTTGGTTGCTGGAGCGGAAAATGCGTGGAGAGGAGTGGAGTGAGATGAGAGTGGAGAGGTAGGAGCGTGCGTGGAGGAGAGTAGAGTGGAATTAGAGGGCAGAGGTAGGAGAGTGCGCGGAGGGGAGGAGAGTGATATGAGACGGGAGAGGGAGGAGGGCGCATGGAGGGAAGCAGAGTGAGATGAGAGGGGAGAGGTAGGAGAGTGCGCGGAGGGGAGGAGAGTGAGATGAGAGGGGAGAGATAGTCAGGAACGAGTCAATGGGTGGTCTTGAAAGCGGTGAGTCCAATCTTGAAAATGATCCAGGGATCTATTGGGAATCAGCAGAGTGATTAGCATATTGGGGAGATGTGTTCTCATTTACGCGTGTGGGTGTGAGAAGTCAGACTAAGCACGATTTTGCATCGTCTGGTGTTTGGAGACAAGGGATTTGTGGGGGGGGGGGGCATAAAAAAGAGTGTTGCAATAATCCAGTCGGGATGCCATTAAGGCAATGACAAGAGACCATTCAGTGTAGTATATAGTGTTATATTTTGTGTGTGTTATTGTGTGTCCTCTTCTTGTGTTCTGATTTTCCCCACTCTGAGCAGAATCTACTCACTGTATGTGCCCTATGTTGGACATTTTTTGCACCGTACGTAGCGACCAGTGCTATCCACGCTCCTCCTCCTCACACACCACACCAATACTGACTTATCTCCCAATCACTCTTCCCCTCTAAATGCTCCCCTTAATTTACTTTCGAAATGCCCCGTGCATCTCGGACCGCTATCACAAACAATATTTTGCGTTGCAATTGAACGATCAACGGCGCAGATTTTCTACCGGATACGGTGCCACTCGCCCATTGATCAATAAACTCTGCCTCCCTGGCATCTCTGTAGAGAAGGGCCATTACCAGAAAAGTCGCCTTATTATATACTTTATGGGGGGGGGGGGGGGTGTATTGAGGCCAGTCTTATTGACAAATGTGTTGGGCGAGTTTGTTTTTTTGTGTGTGTGTGAGCGCATGGACAAATCAAAGGAGCCTTTGCCGAACTTCGCGGTTCGCTGGCTGCGAGTGGTGCCACTCACGCCGCAGGAGACGACCTCCGTTGCTTATTTATTTTTGGGGAGGGGGAGGGGGCTTTCCGCGCGCCTCTCCCTCGGGGTGGGGGGGGGTATAAATAGATACCTGCGCGGTGATGTCATCGGTCGACAGCCTCTATATAGTAGGAGTTGGCCTGTTGAGGCATCGCCAGCTTCTTGAATTTCATGAACGGTTGCAACTTTTGGGCCCGGCTGGCCTCCTCGCTGCCTGCACCGGCGCTTTGGCTTGAGGCGCCCGAAACGCACGGCGCGCGTGCCGCAGTTAAATGAATGACTCTGCCCGTTTAAGAGTCGTCTACATTTTGACGTTCATTAGAAGCACATTTAAATGAATGCTCCTGCCGTAGAGGACCGTGATGTGTTTTCGGGTTGCGCCTGCCAGTTTGTCAGCATGACATTATGCCGTTGGAGCAAAAAATGAATAAAATTAAAGGCTTTGTCGAGTGGAAGCCAAAAATAAAAAGGTTTGGGGTTTGATGGGTTGGATAATGTCAATCAAGGAGATATGATTCGATTTTTTTCATGGAATCGATAACGTAAATTAAAATAATGTAATGTATGTATCTTGATTTGAAGCTTTCGTGACTGCAGGAATCCATACTCTTTGGTTCTTTCGGTAAAGTCACGTAGGTAGACAAAATAATAAAAGAACACGACGTTTCGATCGCAACGAAGGAACCAAAGAGTAATGTGTGCATGTTGAACATTTTTCGCACCGTACGTAGCCAACCGCGCTAATCGGAGGTGCGCGGGGGAAGGACAACGAAACGCAAAAATCTGTTTTAAATAAATGAGTTTTCAATCTAGATTTAAAAGTGCATAAGCTCCAGTTTCCTGCCGAGCAAGACAGATCGAGCTGAGGGTGGCATGGAAGGAGGCCGTGGAACGAGATGTGAGGACAATGGACATCCAAGTTTCAGGTTTATTTTGTTTAATCGGATGGTGAGAACTCAAGAGAACTAGGGTGAGTCATTTTGCAAGAGCGATCTTGGGGCATCAGTCTGCCAGGAGGGGGTGGGGGGGGAGTGTTGGTTAGTGCATAATCCCAATTTTAATAATTTGCGGTGTGATTTGCGAATTTGGCAAAAGCGGGCCCTGACGCCGGCAGACGATGGCCCACTCTTGGGTGATGCCGTCAGGGGGGACCTTAGACGTCCCTCGTGAAGCAGACGGCGCGTGGCATTGCGGTGAATGCGCCCGCAGCAGTCATCGTGTGACGGGAAAAAGAGGCGCAGAGTAGGAGCCACCATAAACGGAGAAATACAATCTGAGCAGTCGACCCCTATGCAATAGTGAGACCTCTGGCTTTGAAGAAACAAGAAGACCACACGTATTGGCGTGTGTTTGTGGCCATGGCTTTTGAACAGTAACACGCCAATGCCATCGGGGAGGTGGGGGGGGGGCAGACGTCTAGCAGGGTTAAGCCCTGTTAGTACTTGGATGGGTGATGGCCAGCGCCTGCCAGGTGTTGTAGGCGTGGAGGCCGTGACCTGACCAGAGATGTCAGTGCTGGGTGTCACCCCGTGGACGGGAGGTATGCATGGGTTTACTTGAGGTTTCTCGCAATATCGGTGGTGGAAGCGCATCCACTAGGGGAAGCTCAAGAAAGCCCCCCTGGAGGATATTTGGCCTACTCTTTCACGCTAGCCAGACGTCTTAGAAGAGGTGGGTGTACCCACACTTTACCCCACTGCACGTGACCTGTCGATCGACTAACTGTGGTGGGACCCATTTACACCTCTGGGTGGACAGGGGCGGTGAGGAGAGATTTTATTAAACTTGCACCATCGTTTCAACTACCGTGCCGGGTGATGGAATCTAACCGGCAAACCTCTGCATTGCAAGTCCAGTGTGCGAGTCATAAAAACAAAATGTTGGAAAATAGATGGTTAAAATAATATCAAGCGGTGGGAAGGCTGGGATCTGTGCTTCAGCCCCATGGAGAACCGGACATGTTGACCCTAAAGAGGCTCTATGCACGGCGATAGTCTTTGCCTCTCAACTGCACCTGGCAACGTTGGGGATTATTTGGTAAGAAAGCCTGCAGTGAATTACACCATTACGTCCGAACAGATCCTGCGTGCTGATTTCGTGCACAGAATAGGCGAGCGAGCGGCCTTGCTTGGTAGAAACCAGCTTCCCAAACAATCCAACGCATGTGACAAGAAGCGCGGCGTGGTAAGCGTACCATTACTGCGGCTCCCTGCTGACTCTTCGATCAAGTTAGTGCGCTCAGATCAAAGCCGAGCAATTTCTTTCAGGAAATCTCCAAGGTACCATGTTGGTTTTCTGATGGCAATAATTGCTTCTGGCCGTAACACTTTTCATCTGGTTTATGTCTGCCAAGGCAAAGCGTAATGTCAAAGTCTTGCCTCGCCTGACTACAGTACAGCACTCGTGTGTGGTGTGTGTGTCTGTTTGTGGGGAACGGTGGTGTCGCGGTTAGCGTGCTGCGCTACGAATCCGCCACCCTGAGTTCGATTCCCGCTCATGGCCAACACCGGTGACGATTATCTGAACCGGTTCTGGGGCATTCCCTAGGTCGACTCAGCCTCAAATGAGTACTTAGTGCGGTGTGTAAAAACATCACCACGGGGAAGACAAAGGCGGTCGGGCGTGGTGCTGGCCGCCCACCGCCTCGCGTGCGGGCCTTCATAGGTGCTCGCTAACATCACTTTTCCCAACAGTCTGTTCAGGCTCTTACGGGGCGGAATCTTCGTCTTCGCTCTCACAATACCCCGAGTCATTTAACTGTTCCAGCGTAAACAATCATCACGACAATCCCGGCAAGTCGGCGCTTGCGTTCCCCCGCGGCTCCGATGCCTTTCGCACTCTCATTAACTTGCAGATTTACGTTTTTTTTGTCTTCGTCCGTGAGCAAGGCGAGCTTTGGGTTGTCCGTCTCGGGCCGCCGCGAAGGTCTGTCACACACGCAGCTGGCGCCCACGGTGGCGCAGCGCTGCGCCGTTTTCACGGCGGTTATATTTATTGCCGCTCTTTTTGTATTCGACTGGGAACTTTTTTCTTTACACCCGTGGCTGTGCACCACCACGGAAGAAGGGGAGCAGCGTCAAAGACGTGACGCATTGGGAGGAGAAGAAGAATCAGGAAAGGGAAGGGCGGGGGGGCGGGGGGGGGGAAGAAAGAATGGGAAATGAGAGGAAAATGATGGAAAAGGAGTGGAGGAATGGGATTTAAGGGGTCCGGAGAGATGAGGATCGAGAGGAAGAGGCTACGTGAGAGGGCCTCAGTGCTGCTGCGCAGGGAAGCGGCGTCTGTTTTCACAGTGGGCGGCAGCAGAGAGAGGGGAGGGGTTCAGAGTAGGAGTCTTCACACATAAGTCACGTGATTTACAGGAGGCTCGAGCCGATTTAGAGAAAGGCGTCTGTGTAGTATAACCATTTCAAGCCGGGCATGTTTAAAGCCAGAATTCGGGGTTCACTGGAAATTAAGCAAAACCAACTCCCGTCTCGAGAACCCGTTCACACGCGAAATACTATATTCTCTGGATTGCTAGGACCTCCATAAAGTAAGACGCGCACCCCAAAGTTGTGTCTGGTGTCAATAAAGTTATACAAATATGGCCACATACAAGCACGCATATACCGGATTGTCAGACAAACCCATAACTTCTACCTCAAATTACAGTGGGAGAAAGTGCGTCTTATGCATCAGAATGCTGCCTGCTAAGGGATAAAGGGGCCTGCAGTCGTGAAATTTGAAGTCATTAAACTTGTATTAAATAGTTACCGCATTGCTAGCAGCTCCTTGGGGACAAGGCTTGGTGCTGTTCATGTGGCACCAAACAGCAGCCAGTGAACATCTCGTTGTGCCTCTTGCAAAATCGAACAATCATTTAAGCATGCATTAACATTCAGTGTTTTTTGGTGTCTGTTTTCCCAATGTTATTCCAGCTGTGCCTTTGGCGTCGTGGCACGAGAGATGAAGTCTACATTTGGAACCGTTGCGGAGCAGTGCATCAATTGCACGTTAGAGAATGGCACGCTGAAACAGACATCATGGAACTACATTGGAAATTAAAATGTTCATTGCGTGCCAAACCAATCTAAGACATTTTAATTCTGAGAGATGGAAGTGAACCAATTTGTGATGAGTCGTTTTGTTTTTCAGTCTTCAGTGATAGGACCTCGACCATCAACGTGCTCATCTTGATTTGAGACCCTCGTTTGATCATGGTCAGTTGAATCACCCAGCCAGCTCAATGAATTAAAAAACTTTGTTTAGAAAGTGCTTCTTTAAAAAAAATTATGAAAAAGCTCGTGGTTAAGGTAATATATCGAAAATCAAAGAATAGCAGCAGAAGAAATATCTGGCAAAGCGTGGCTCCCTTTAAAAATTCTAAACCATATTCATGTTTGCATAATAAAAACAATAAGCAACCAAGTTAAAATTTAATAATATTATTTGGAATCTGATCAGTGCAAGATGGGGAGCATAGTTTTAAAATGAAGAATATTTATTTATTTATGTATTTGAATGTCTGAGCCCTCCAAGAATTCATCATAAGAGCCTCTGGATTAGAGTACCCATCGCTTGGCCTGGGGTTTTTGGTTTCTATTTAACTGGTTGCCTTAAGCAAAGTATACTTTGTTATAAACTTCTCTGGGTTATGAGGGAATTGAATTGCATAAAATAGCAACATTTTCTGACTGTATTTTTAATACATTATTCAGGCCAATTTAGAATAAAGTAAAGAATAGTTTTAGTTTGTTAAACGGCAAATGACTTCCACATAAGCCACCCAGGCTTGCGTTTGTTAAAACCATTGGTTTTGATTTCATGACGCCCCTTTTCTTTAAAATGTTCTGCCAAAAAGTTGATTCTGTGGGTTTTATTGTTTTCTGTAAGATGGTCGCACAGTGGGGGCTTGGCCATCTGCGCAAATGAATTATCGCTTAAGAACGAGATCTCCATTTCAAGTCAGATTTATTTTTTTGCATTCACAAGGATGGCTGAGTCCAGCAGTTAGTGCACTGGCCTATGAACCTGGTTACCCGAGTTCAGTTCTCACTCATGGCTAACGTCAGTTAGAAACATTTGACCCATTCCAGGCCCTCTTCTAGGTCAACTTAGCCTTTAATGAGTACCCTAACAATGATCATTTCTGTCTTGCCAATTCTCTGCATCTAGCAATGTTAAATGATGATTCCGCCTGTTGGCTGATCATACACCGCTTCACTGCCATCAAGTGCAGTAAACGTCGTCACTGGGGAAACAAAAGTGGCAGGGTTCAATCCCGACCCTCACGCCTGCTGTATAGTTGGAGTTTGCGTGTTCTCCACGTGGTCGTGTGGATTTTTCTCCGGGTCCTGTGGTTTTTCCCTCGACACTAAGAATCAACACGCGTTGAGAGTATTTGGCTGCTACAAATTTCTACGTAATAAGCCACTTCGTTGACCTATCATTTTGTAGCCAGGTCGCTTCTCTCAGCGGGCCTTACCTGCTAAAATAAAACAAAATGGTTTAGTATCGGCCTTCATCGGCGCCCGCCAACAGCGCTTGCCCCGACAGTCTGCTGAGGCTATAACGCGGGGGGGGGGGGGGTTGGGTGGTGGCTTGGTGAATCTTTGTTCAGTGGTTTGTTGAATCCTTTTTGGGTGGCTTTGTGAATCTTTGTCTGTCCGCGTGTGCGTGCAGGAGGTCAGCTGATCGCGCGTGCCACCTACTCGGGGCTGCTGCTGCCCACAGAGCGCTGGCACACGGAGGTGCACTCGGGTCCACGCGCACAGCTTGAGTACCGCGTACGCGCCCTCTGCGACCCGCACTACTACAGCGCCAACTGCACGCGCCTCTGCAAGCCCCGCAACGACTACTTCGGCCACTACTCGTGCGACGGGCTCGGCGGGAAGGTGTGCATCGAGGGCTGGGCTGGACCCGACTGCAAGATAGGTAAGACGGGATGGCAGGTGTGTGTGTTGAGGAGTGGGGGTGGGGGAATGAATGCCCGAGGTGGGCGACCCTGTACCACTGTGGTTATCGACCCTTTTTTGGTAATAAGTTCAACTGTTTTGTTTTACTAGGTAAAGTCAGCTGAGCTATTTGCTGCATTTATTTTTCAGAGGCGACCTGGCCACACGTTATTGTTCACCGAAGTGGCTTACATCATCATATTGAGGGATTTAGAGTAGCAGCCAAATAATCTGAAGGCACGTTTATGAATGTGGGCGGCAAAAACCAGAGGACCCCGGATAACAATCCATGCGGCCACGGGGTAATAACACGCGAACTCCAAATATACTGTACAGGCATCAATCGTCAGGACCCAGAGTCAAACCCATGACTGCCTGCGTACAAGGCGAGGGAGATAACATCTCCCATGGTAACCCATGGATACCAACAGCTCCTCCCGATCTAAACTACTGGTTCTTCAGTGTCTTGAGATGTCATTGTATTTAGATGGAATATACAGGGTGCTTAAAAAAATGTTAACACTTAAATGGGGCTATCGTTTTTAATGGAAAAATAATGCATAATACACTGTAACATGATAACAAATGTATGTTAATTGCTTCAAAAAGTCAAAGAGTCTCAATTTGTTGTTATTATTATTATGACGATGAGAGGATGTCGCGTCTCATGGTACCTCACCTCCTCGGTGCTGAGGAGTACTTGGTGGGACTTCTGGCTTCAATGTCAAGTTCAGGCGTCATCGGTTAGAATTCGTGACATCTGAATTACTTTAAGTAAGAAATGAATAGACAATAATGTGAAAGAATGTTTTTGATTAAAAAAAAACAACAACGTATGAACCGTTATTTTCATTGCACCATTTAACCATTCGTAATGCTATAACATATTAGAAAACAGTCCCCTCGTGCTATAATCTCATAGGTCAAGAGCGCTAAGTTGTATAGTGCAGTACTGTCCGTGAACATTTTCTTTACCGGAATTGACACAAATCTATTTTTTATATATATAGAAATGTAGAAAAAATATATACCTCTTACCTTAGTCTTCTTCCTTCCTCTATTTAAGTGGATTAGCCTTTTCAAACAGGCACAGCAGCAACCCCTCACTGACTTTATCGGACTTTGTGCAGCAGAGAAACGTTGGCGTCCAGATGCGTGTTGGTAAATGAGTCGTAAGTCGATCGACGGTGCCCTTGTATGGACGTCGTAATTCGTGTCGCAAATCCGACCGTCGGAAACCAGCCGTAACGTTTCCCAAACTTTGAATCAACAAACATTTGTTTCAGGGGTGGAAAAAAAAACTTTTTTTTCAGATCCGAATTTGAGGTTTAAGGTTCAAGCCTTAATAAACCTTAATAAACCTATTAAATTTTGATTTAAAGCTTTCGTGACTGCAGGGATTATATTCTTGGTTCTTTCGGTAAAGTCACGTAGAAGGGAAACAATATTATTGTCACGTAGAAGGGAAACAATATTATTGTTTCCCTTCTACGTGACTTTACCGAAAGAACCAATAATATGAAACCTAACAAACCTCATGGTTTTATTCGCAATATTCCCGGATCAGTACTAGTCCTCCTCCGACGAGTCCATGCCGTCGCCCTTGGACATATAACTGCATTCGGCGAACGCCGCATAGTTGCTCTTGAGGTAGACCAACTTCTCCACCGAACTGGGCGCCAAGCTGTTCCTGAGCTTGCTGTGTATGAAGCCCATAGTTGAGAAGTTGCGCGAGGAAGCTACAGAGGATGTCGCCATCATGAACAGCTTGACGGCAATCTTCTGAAGATCGGGCCAGGCCACGCCGTCAGACTGCCAACACTGCAAAGGTGTCTTACGTCCCTTAAGCAGCATAATGAATCTAAAGCTGCCGGCATCCTTCTCCTACTGCGCCGAAATGACGTACTCGGTGAGCTGCATAAAGAGCGCCTCTCACCTATCATCATCAACCGCCGTCTCATCGCAGATCGGTGTCTCCAGTAAGATGTTCTCCAGCTCTTTTCCATTAGCCGGGCTCAAGCCCTCTCCAATGAAGCAAGGATCTAACAGATACGCCAGTCTATGGGCCTTTCCATACATGAACTGAAAGCGACTTGCTGCCAACTTGATCAGGTAGTTGATCTCGTCAGTGCTCGCATGACCGTCTTCGTGCACCTTGGCAAACTCAGCAGGGAGGGCGTGAAAATCCGGCAAGACTTCAGAGACTGGTACGGAATCGGATTGATATTTTTAAATCAATGTGTCGATCGGTGTGAGAATGGCAAGGGACTTCTGCAACGGAAAGACGAAGTCATCACTAATAATGATGGTCTTGATTCGCATGCGCTGGGATATCTGAGCTGCCGTCCCCTTGATGAAGTCGTGAGCTGTGACAATGGAATGCGGAATCCTCTCCAACGACAACAGCATCTCACAACAGCCTTTGATCATTCCCCAACGTGTAGGAGCCGGACGGACCACCGCTCGAACGCCAGCAATCTTCTGTTCAGACTGCAGCTGTACCTTGAGAACATGACTATTGTGAACAATTTGACCTTGTCCTTGCACCCCAAGATGAACTCAAGCAGGTACTCGAACGGATAGTCGATCGGGTATGTGTGTTCTGATTGGCCGGCTTTCATCGTCTTCATGGCAGAGAATATGTATTAGACAAGCAAATGCAGATCACGCGACATACAGCCTTGGAAATAGGAGGAATGGTGAGCCTTCGAGAGCGGTTCCCACGCATTCTTGTTGGTGGATGTGTTGTCGGTGACCGAGCCAGCGAAAGTAACCTTCGGATGGGACGCCATCTCACGTTGAAGATCCGAGGCGATCCAGTCAGCATTGTGGCCCTGCTCTCTAGTGGACACCGACTCGAGAAACAACGTTGTGGACGGCGATGTGACCATGTAGTTCACGTTAGGATCATTCTTGATGTTGAACCACGCATGGGATGTCAGGCAAACGGTCTTATTGTCCAGGACAGTGTCAACCTTCTTCTTCATGTCGATGTACGCCCTGTCGAGCAATGGTCCGGCCAGCCTCTTCCTGTTCGGCAGCACTGCATCTGGGCGAAGGGCCTTCACAGCGATCACCAGGTTCTCCTCCTCGACCCGCTGGAACGACGTGCCCTAGACAAAGTAATGCAATGCTATGACCTGCTCGAACTTCTCCTTCGTTCGCTCATCGAGCTTGGGTATTAGGTGATGATCTCTGATAAATTCTTGCTTCATCGACGAAGCATTCGATGTAGATGGAGTTGAGCTACCGCTTGCCTTCGATGGCTTCGCCCGCTTCTTGTTCAGCGCGTACCACTTAGGATGATCATCTATCTCGGTACCATTCATTTCCCTCCGAAAAGCGGCGCATGCATTCAGGTGCCTCATCGCCCGCTCACCCTTCTTGTGATGGTTGAGTCTGGTGCAACAATGTTTGCAGACGGCACTCTTCAACTTGTGGAGTTCCGGATCATCGGTGAAGTAGCGCCAAAACTGGCCCATCAAGCATCCACTGACCTTCCCTGCGTCGGCCACTCCATTCTTCTCCATCACAATTACGACATCACTATCAGATTCTTCGGAATCGAGTAAATCCTCATCCAGGTCCTGATCCATGATCCTGCTCGCGGTGGAAATTGGGTTCGTTTGATGACACTAGTAACTCAGGTAATGCCAAGATTCGGCCTTCCGCGGTCCGTCACTTCAGCAGACTTCCTGCAAAAAATAAAATGGCGTCTTTTTAAAATAAACCTCAAATCCTCACCATAACTGGCCCTTCGGGATATTGAGGTTTTTTTAGTTTAACCTTATCAAACCTAATTGTTTTAAAACTAGCCTTGCCACCCATGATTTGTTTTATGTTTTTCTTTTTACCGGCATTTAACAATGCGTAAAGTCAATACTAAATTGCGCACGGGTGTATCGCTAATGTTACACGCTAGAAACAATGGCTTTTAAAAAGTAAAAGAATCTGGACAGATAAACAGAGTAACAAACCCACACTCGCTCCATGATAGTAAAGCGATAATAGATTTTTGTTGCTTCTCCAGACCATGATTTTTATGCCAACGGCTTTGGGGAGGCCTTCATCCAGCAGCGGATTGATCATGGCTGATGATGATTATTTTTTTAAATTACTTGAATATATTCGCATAATGTAATACATCTATGTTTTTTTAATACTCGAAACTGCGTTGGCAGTGGTGTATTATCGCAAAGAGCAAAAACTAAACACTCGGCAATAACACTGCCCGAAAATAGTCGACGTTTTGAGCAAAGGCCCTTCATGTGTGCTGCAGTACCCGAAACGTTGCTTAATATCTTTTTTCTTTTAGGGCAAATGTTGACATCCATTCATTCGTGACATTTGTCATGCGCACATATTGAATTTAAAAGGATATTCAACATTAATTGTAAGAAACACAACTTTCAATAATTATTTTCTGTCTTGCCATATCTCTCCATCCATCCGTCTATAATTATTAATGATTTAGTATGCATCGCCGCGAGAGGGTGACGCCGTCTCCTGGCTGATCAGACAGCGCTTCACTGCCATCATCGATTCCCCCACTCTTAGCAGAGTGCATTACCTTCCCCTCGGTGGTCTGGCTTCTCGTATTTACCAGCAGCCGTCGCTTGTGGTGAATTCTGACCTGGTCCTCGTGTCACCAGACACCTGTGAATGAGCCAGATCGACTAAGATTCGATATTGGGGGGGGTGGAGGGGGTGAGGTGGCCGGTTAAAATCCTCGAGAAGGAATGGACTTTTTTGAACAAATGATCTGCAATGTTAACGCCAATGCGTTGAACTGATGATTGATGGCGTGCGGCTAATGACTCTTCTTCCTCTGTGCCTCCTCCTCTCTCTGTGTCGTGCAGCGATATGCCGGCAGGGATGCAGCGCCCAGCACGGCGCCTGTGAAGTGCCCGGGGAGTGCAAGTAGGTAGCTTAAAATTTATCTCGGATTTTTATTTTAGGTTGTGTGTAATAATAATAATACTTTTTAAAACCCACTGCCAATACAGACAGTGCTTATCGCATCTGAGCTTATCGCCGTCTCCTCGTTTTATATGCCAAATTAATCGGCTCACGGTGCAATGCGATGACATTTTTGTGTTAACGTTCGCATCCAAAGTCGACTGCATTTCGCGATGCTCTACGGACACAGTGGGGCACTTGTACATCATGAAGGAGAGAGGAGGCGTGCCAATGCAGCAGCAACACAGTCAATGTACACAGCCTCTTGATGCGATCACATCGTACACACGTATATACTTTGCATGTTTGAGAAGGAACAGGCATTCATGGGCGCACAAGAGGACGGAGAGAATCTTGTGCCTGGATTTCAACAGGGGCAGGGAGTAGACAGCACAGATGTCTGGGGGTAAGGGAGTTGTAGACGACGGGATGCAAGAGAGGTGGTAAGAGTGACCTCTCCCAGTGAGCAAAAGGCCTACCAGGGATTTTGAGCGAAAGGTTTGGCTGAGCGAGGGGCCCACGCACTGTGGCTCTGGGAAAATAAAGACGGCTTCTCACCGTGACCAGCAGGAAACGTTTAGTTTAGTCATAACTAACATTTACAACTTAGAGATTTTAGCTGTGACACACACGCATAATGATTTCCTCTTTGCCCCATAATGTTACGGAGTCTTTAACCTCTGATTCAAAGCTCATCGCGCCCGTTTGGAAACGTCCACGCTCCTGCAATTCCCAATCGGCTACGAAGCGGCAGCCGAACTCCTATGCAGACTGGCTGGTCTTGCATTAATAAAAAAGGGCTTGAATCATCGGTGTGTGAAAACATATTTGCTTATGTAGTTATTTATAACAATACAAATTTTAGGAATACACACAACAAGTCTTGCTGAGTCTCAACACTTTTTTTGAGGGGGGGTATTCCATTCGGACGTCGAGTTGGTTTGTGTTTGGCGCATGCTGCAGGCCTTAGTGACATTGGAATGGACACCAATTTGTCCACGGGTGCCCAAAAAAAAAACAGAAGACAAAAATGTAGCTTTAACTGGGAGCTAAACAGCGAACTCTCCGATTGCGAGTCACCCGGTCAACCGCTAGCTCAAGTCATGGCGTTAATGCAGCTGGCTCTCACGAGAAAATATTTCACCACATCCACCATACCTCTCGCTATGGCTGTTGCTACAAGTTACGTGTCACCTACCCCCAGTCTACCGGTGACTCAGAAATATTCAATGAGAACTGAAGCCCTGGCTCCAGCTGTACGTGATGTCAATCCCACCGTGACAGCCGCCCTGCCACCTCACTGCGGCTACCAGCTCTCCCACCCCCCACCCCCCGCTCACTACGAGTGGTTGCGACGCTACGCTACGCGGCCACAAACTATTCAGGCCAGAGACTCTGACGGACAGCAGCTCCGAGGGCTCTGAAGGCCTCCCTGTCTCCGAGGTTTTGCTTTCTATCGAAGGAATGCCTGCCATGGTGGTGGTGGCGGTTGGGACATCCTCCACTCTCCTCTCCTCCTCCACCACCCTCCTCACCAGCCCAGTCCAGCTTGCACCCCCCACCATCATCAATGATACCCCCAGCACCGCTGCACCACCGCCACCACCACCGCCGCCGCCGCCACCCACCCATCACCTCCAACTCCATCTCAATGTCCTTTCTGACTCCACATAGGTCAGGCCCTCTGGGGAGGAGGGGGGTGGGGGATGGAGAGTTGGGGGGGGGGCACTGTGGAATGTGCGTTGTGCCCATGCAGGGCATTCTCACAGTCGCTGTGCAGAGCCAGGAGACCCCATGGGCAGTGCCCTCTCTCTTGCCCCGCGCCATCTGTCACAGACCCCCACGGTGCACCTGACAATAACGTTGATTTTTTATAATTAATAACAATAATTATCTTTATTCGGAAATGTCTGCACATTCCCAAATCACAATGGGCGCTCTGTGATACGACAGCATCGGACATGTGACCAAATAACTGATCAGCTCTCAATCTGTGATCAGCCATATAGGGAAGGAAATAGGCATTGCATGTCCAAAATGTAATTGTTTTGCAGTGCCACATTCTCGAAAGATATCGGGAGCTAAGCAAGGTCGAACCTGGATAGTGTTTGGATGAGCAGCCGAAGACCGTGGTTAATGCATACTTACACTTGTAAGATGCGTGTCCTGCGTAGGGCATCCACAGAGGTGGCATCCGTTAATGGAGTATCATTCGACAGCAGTTTCAGTTAGGTCCGATATAAAATTTGATTGAGATAAATGAGTGGTAACTCTTTTTTTGGCACTCCACCACCGCCCCTCCCATAAAGGTGCCCTGGCTTCGTTGGGAAGTTGGCGATTGTGCTCTGGGATGTGTAGTTAGACTTCATGGACTCCATATCTTTGTTGTTGATTACTTTGTTGTTGTTATTTGTGCTCTTTGTTTCAGTGTAATTTCTTGTTTATTCATTTTAAATTTTTGCTTGGTAGTAGAAGGGGTTTTCGTTCGCTTGGTAGTAGTGGCTGTATATAGGATGATTTGGTCATTATATATAATTAATGTACAGCGTTATGGGATGAGAGCATGAATGACGCTATATAAAAGTAAAGTATTTTTTTTTAAACACGCACACACACGTGGAAGGTTTTCTCCAGCACCTCTCCGCTGTCATTGTTTCAAATTACTCTGTAAACGTGCTGCTGAACAGCGCTTAAGATATATTTGCTTAAGATATCGTAATTATTTAAAGGAATATCCTGCCAGCATTTCAACCGTACAGTTCAAAATGCCGTCGAATTTCGATTCTTCAATAACGGATGATATGTTTATATACCCCTTGTACGTTGAATCACGTAGATACAATAATCAGGATCATTTAAAGATGAAATTACAGATGATGATGATGACAGTATCAAACCAAAACTTAGACTCATTTGTAATTGTCTGGATAATACATGCGTGTTTTTTTTTGTTTAATGAACAATACCTTGAGAGATGTTTGAAAAATAATAAAAGGCAATAAAACAGGAAATGTTAGGATGTTCAAACACCAAATAGAAACCTCCTTTTGCAAGGAATCAAGTAGCTGCATTAACCACACGTACCTGTGGTGAACATGCAAACAAAACATGCTCTGATAATGCATGCATTGTGTGTTTTTGTAACTGATTGGTCTACATCAGATGGCACACTGTAAACACAAACCACACCATTCCACACACGTTTACTCTTCTCTTATTTCTGACCCATCCCTACTATCCATCTGTGAAAAAGAGCTTCATAGCTCATCGGATTGCTCCAGTATATTTTAAATATTCTGATTCTGACGGGAACTGAGCGACTTACACTCATTAAACAAACATATATGCTTTTCGTAATACTGCATCGGCGGTGGTGGACAAAGTACATTCAACGAAATCTCAACACTTTCCGTCAATAACACTGCTCCCAAAAATTATGCACGCGTGTACATTCTAAATAGACGACGTTTCGAGCCGTGCCAGCGCCAGTGACGAACTGTGTTGAGCTTTCATAATGGAGGTTTTGTTTTTATTTTGGTCGCGAAAGCCGCCGACGTGTTCAACTCATTGAGGTGACTTTGTGAAAGCGAAGGGAGGCGGGGGGGGACTGTGGGAAGTGAATTGGGGGGGCGGTGAAGGGGGGGAGGTGGACGGGGGGGGCGGTGAAGGGGGGGAGGTGGACGGGGGGGGCGGTGAAGGGGGGGGGGGAGTTGAACGGGGTGGGGGGCGGTGGAGGGGGAGAGGCGGTGGAGGGGGTGGACGGGGGGGCGGTAGGGGGGGGTGGAGAGGGGAGGTGGTCGGGGGGGGGCGGTAGAGGTGGGGGGGGGAGGTGGTCGGGGGGGCTGTGGAAGGGGGGCGGTGGAGGGGGTGGACGGGGGGGGTGGTGGAGGGGGGGGCGATGGAAGGGGGGCGGTGGAGGGGGTGGACGGGAGGGGGGTAGAGGGGGAGGGGGGGAGTGGGGGGGGGGGTACAGTGCATTTTCTCATGCCTTTTGTCACTGAAACCAGACATCTGTTACCCTCGCCTCTGTCCCCGGGCCCGTGACTCGCGGGGCGAGCGCTCCCCGATTCTCACACACGCCGCATAAAGTCGCCTTTGTTCCGTCGCACCCTCCCGCTTTGTCGCGGCACAATACGGTTCGGCTCGGGTGCCACGGCTTTCTCATTGAGCTATTAGGCCAGCGGTTTTTCAATCACTCCACCACCTACCCCCGCCCCCCCCCTCGTTATTTTTCATTTATTCTTTGCCCCCCCTCCATCACCAACCCCCACCAAGCTGAATCCCCAAATTCCTTATGATTGCCTGGATCCCCTATATCCCTTCCCATTCTCATCCCACCCACCCACCCTCCCACCCCTACACCACCGCTTTCACATCCAACCGCGCTTGCCAACCCCAACGATTTAAACGGTGGGCAATTTGGTAACAAGTTGAAAAAAAAAACATATTACAACGTACTGATTTTTTTGTGTGCCAATAATGGGAAGGAAAACAACCATTTACAAGTTTTATAGAGCTGTTTAGTAATTTTTTTCAAAATTGACTTAACATCTACAGCCTAACGGTTAAACCGATAGGGTTGGCAAGTATGCACCCCTTGACATGCAATACGTGTACTGCGATCAACGGGTACACCACCGGGAGCAGGCCGCCTGTCAAACGCGGGTTCTCCCACCTCTTCCAACATGTGGAGGAGAAGGCCAAACACCCTCTGAGCGCGGCTCACTCCAAAGTGCCCTCTCGAGGCAGGGCCCTTCTGCCAGCAGCGGCGTGAGCATGAAATTGCAGGGCTGCGCTTTTACCCTTCATTCAAGATCGCAGTGCCCATGGGCAGTGTAGGGGAGGCGTTGTCGTTGAGTAAATATTACAAACTGCTGCCCGCCTCCCCTGGTCCACATTAAAAACCCTTTGCCCACGCAGCCCGGCGGGCCTCGTGTTTACAAATCTCGGCCGTAAATTAGATCGCGTGTCTTGGCACGCGCGACGCCGTTGCGCGAACGAGTCTCAAGGGGGACCCACACCAGACACGATCGAGCCGCGCGCTCGATTGCAAACGCGAATTAGCCCAACGTGATTGCGGCCGGGTCCCTCTCTCCCCCTCTCTCTATATATAATGGTACAAAAGAAAATTAGACGTTCAGAGTAAAAAGCGACTACATGGGACCTTTTTTGCCAGTATCAAAGTTTGAAAAAATGAGAATATGTTTTACCCTTCCTGGCAATAAAAGAGGAGGTGTTAAGATGTTCGAACACCAAATAGATACACCTATTGCGATTAATCATGCCTGCATTAATAACACTTACTTGTGGTGAACATGCAAACAAAACATGCTCCGATAATATATGCGTTGTCTTTGAAACTGATTGGTCTAAACCAGAGACAGCCTTCTTTAGGGCCTCGTCTCACCAGTGTCAAGCCAGAGAACGCCAAAAGGCGAACAGTTTTATTGCCAGAAAGGGTGAAACCTATTCTTAGTTTTTTCATAGAAAGCTACTGTTGTGCTTGTTTGGCTTTAACCAAACGAAGAGGGCCGCGTGCCCCCCCCCCCCCCCCCCGTGTATGCTCTTCTGCCACTTGCCGCCACAAATTGTTACCGCCCAGGAAATGTCGATGACCTACGGATAGATACGTAGGTCTACTTTTTTTGGGCAAAAGCGGGAGAACGTCGATAATGGAGATGGGGCGATTGAGATCAGATCGTTGAGCAGGTGCCAGTTGGATCGCTGCATCGCAGGACCGTCAATGAGGGATGGCCTTCATCCAGCAGTGGATAGATGATGTCAGATGATGACGGCGATGATGATGATGATGACATATCGTTTATTTAAATGCAAGTGAGGACTCGTTGAGGCTTAAATACTTCTTTTTCAAGGGTTCACATAAGTAATAAATGTCAAATGCCACAGTTCAATAAACAAACATCACGCATTGCCCGATATAACAAGCAAAACAAAAATATTAACACACAGCAGTTGATGATAATAATGTAAAGCCCCCCCCCCCCCACCACCACCACACCGCGTCGGCCACATTGAGTTGTTTGACCAATACATCACGACGCCGGTAAGCGTGGTAAGTTTGTGAAGTGTGGCGGGTGGGCAGGGCTCTGGCTGGGTGGGTTGGGTACGGGGGGGGTGGCGGCGGCGGCGGCGACCGGGAATCTAACCCAGGTCTCCATCAGCTTCAAAGCGCACGCAAATAAACCTCCCGGCAAAGTCCGTGCCCAAGACGCAGCGCCTCTTGAATGTGACACCGCTTTGAACGAAGGCAAAAAAAAAGCATTTCGCGAGCGGGGTTCCCTTCTGATGAGTATAAACAACAAAAAACACACAGAACGCTTTGGCTGGCCACATCCTGGAAAATTCGTTCCGGTTATAATTCATGTTTAATGTGGCTCTTTCAAAGCTGAGCTCATTACGGTAAATATCAATCAAGTAATTGCCGTGCTAATCTGCGTCATCGCGCTCCATGCAAGTCAAGGCGTTCTAATTTCGCGTGCATTTGCAGTTTCCTTGCCAGCTCGTCGCTTGTCTCCCTCGGAGGGGGTAGCGGGTTTAATGTGTTTTTGTTGTTGTTGTGTAAGCGTTCGTGATCGCAGCGTTATGATTTCTGAGAAATGTGCTCATTGTACCGTGGGATCCATGTATAGATACCCCACTAGAATGTATACAGTACAGTATCGGGAATAATAACCGTGTGGAAAGCAACAGTGATTTTTTTCGCAGCATCTTCACAATGTCACAATTGTGTTGCCTGGAAACAGGAGTGGTCCTGTGAATAATTGCGCGACCATTGAACGCCGCTCTTCTCTGTGAGATAGGCAGCCATCGCTTTCGCAATGTCCAGGCACCTTTTGAGAAGGAAGTCGGAGGGTCATTAGAACGTTGTGGGGTATCTATAAACGGATCACCCTTATAGGTACATATTTTAATAGTGTCTATAACACTGCTTACTCAGCTCAACGTGTATTGTTCTTGCTTAATTATTGTATTTGTGTATTACCGAATGGGGTGACCGGTGCGTGGCCCCAACTGCGATGTCAGTGGTTCTCAACCTTTCTTGGCAACTGTTCCGCTTGTTGAATTTTTGTTTCAATCGAGTACCCCCTCGCCTGGCCCAACGTTTATAAATCACCCCGCGTACTCCCCGGGGCATTGCCACGTCACCCCCAGAGGTCCGCGCGCGTCCCGGCTGAGAACCACTGAGCTACATAACCCAGTCCCCCCCCCCGTGCTGTCGATGTTCTTCCCTGCTGTAGGTGCCAGTACGGCTGGCAGGGCTCGCTGTGCGACCACTGCGTGCCCCACCCGGGCTGCGTGCACGGCAGCTGCTCGAAGCCCTGGGAGTGCCACTGCCAGACCAATTGGGGAGGCCTCCTCTGTGACAAAGGTAAAGTGGTTTGGCGCCACAAACCCACATTTTCAGGATCATAATGTTTGTTTATACCGAAGGAATCCGATGAGCTGCAGAGCTCTTTTTCAGTGATGTCCACGTAGCATGGGCGGCTAGCGTGAATGTAGCGGTGACGTGGCCCAGCGGTAGCAGAGGTTCACGGTTCAAATCCAGCGGCCGACCTGGTTATTGCTTTGGGTGTAATAACTGTTATGATATCACGTGTCGTCCGCTTCGCAGCGGAGAATAAAGATCCCCTTATATCGTTCACACGAGTGTAGGCCACCAGTCCAAATTGAGTAATTATCCGCATATTACTGAATTCAGATTATATGTAACAATCATCACCCCCTTCTGGCAGGCTCATGCCCCAGGTCACTCTTTGTAAATGAGACTCATCCTGGTCTCTTGAGTTCTCACCGATTGAAACAAGATTAACTTGAAGACCGCAGAGTGAACCTGAGTCCGATCCTCGGCTACGGCTAACGTCAGTGACGAGCAATATCTGTGATGGTCCTGGATCCCTCCTGCTTCGCCAACCTGCACTGACCAGCGTGATGAAGTATGGTCAACTTATCTCAATGATTAACAAGATTGTGGGGGGGGGGGGGAGTTGTATACGTGTATTGTTGTATTCATTTTGGAATAATAAATAACATGCACTTATTCGGCTCCTTTCACAATGTCTCAACTCTCCATAATTTGATGGAACATTCAAATTGTGGCAACGGATCACGAACGCGTTTATTGTAATAAATAGATAACTAGACCGGTTCGACCGTGCACGCGACCGATTCAACTCCTGCCCGTCTCTCCCGCCAGACTTGAACTACTGCGGGCGGCACCAGCCGTGCCAGCACGGCGGCACGTGCTCCAACACACAGCCCGACAGCTACGAGTGCGCGTGTCCCGACGGATTCTCCGGCTCCGAGTGTCAGATCGGTGAGAACCGTGGCCGTCCCCACTTGCACCGCGCGCACGGCCATGCCGCGCCACTGCGTGGCTCTCCGATGTTTTTCTCCGGGTAGTTCCGCGCGTTCTTCCAGCACGGTGTCCAACAATAATAATTAAACTATTTATAACGAGCATATTTTCAGGGAAAGTGAAATTTCCATTCGCCACTCGAGGGCGCGGAGCCAGGCTTGGGTTCCCTCGTACGCTCAACGAAACAGTTAACAATGCTACTAAAACCATTTATTATTTTACTAAGTAAGGCTCACCGAGCTATATAGCTCTTTTTCAAAAGCGACCAGGCCACAAACGATAGCTCAACGAAGTGGATTATTACGTGGAAATTTATAACAGCCAAAAACTCTAAACGCGTGTTTATAAACACGGAGGGAAACACCGGAGGACCCGGAGAAAAATCCACGCGACCACATGTTGGAAGCTTCTTTATTTCCTTCACTTGCTGAAGAAGCTCCCAGCACATGAACTGGAGCATCGTTCTGTCAGAGCGCTGTTTCTCCGTGGCTGCTCCAGTCAATTGGAACTGCCATGCCCGCTACGCTTGCGCAGCAGCGGCATCGAATCCACCGCCACCACCACCACGGTGGTTAAGAGACGGCTGAAGGCGAGATGTTAACTACCTCACCTGGTACAGTATACAGGAGATCGTGGGTTCAATCTCGACCCTGACGCCTGCTGTATATTTGGAGTTTGCACGTTCTCCCCGTAGTCGTGTGGATTTTTCTCCGGGTCCTCCGATTTTTCCCTCCACATTTAGAGTCTATACGCGCTTAGAGTATTTGGCCGCTATAAATTTCCACATGATAACAAGCCACTTCGTTGAGTTATCATTTGTGGTCAGGTCGCTTCTTAAAAAAAAGTTATACGGTTCAGTGGGCATTTTTTTTTGAAATAAACAGCTTTAAAATGAAAATACGGCCAACGACCGTGGAGAAGGCGACACGAGGAGCCTTCCCATGGAGGCGCGCCACTTGGAGTTTGCTCCCAAGTCTCCGCAGCCCTGGAAAGTCAACGCTCATAAGCTAAAGCAACGACAGCACTGGTGCTCCCTCGTCAGTTCCCGAAGGAGCCCTCAGCTTCCTCCCACGTGACGTTTGGTGGTCCTTAATGGGCATTTGCAAACGAATTCCATCATGTACCAGTGTCAAGGTGGAAATTCAAAATTAGCTGCAGCTTAGCCAAATTGTAATTACGTGGTTGTTTGTGTGTGTGTGCAGTCATTAGTGATTGGTCTAAGACAATCAAACTCGCTACACACGAGAACCTGGTTTAATCTCGGCTGGGAGCCTGGAATTTGAACCTATGATGTCATCTGCGTTGGCACAGTGCTCCAATGCAGGCGTAAATATTGACTGCCCTCTGAGCTGCCTGGCCACCCCTCCACGGATTATAATTCAGGCGTTGCTCGCCTTGTATGCGTATTTGCCAGTGTATGTTTTGTGAGTGTATGTGTGCGCTGTATATGCATGCGTGTATGTACGTGTGGGAAAAGTTGGCGCATTGGTTAGGACAATGCGCTTACTAACTCGGCGACCTGAGTTCGATTCCCGCTCAAAACCAATAACAGTGGAAAATAATTTAATCAGTACTGGGCCTCCCGTAGGTCGACTCAGCCTTAAACATGAGGGAGAAAAAGGCAATCAGGTGTGGGCCTGTGCACGTCAGCCCTTCATGTTATGTTCCAGGTTCCATATCTGCTCGATAACAACATTTTCCCCGACAGCCTATGAGGGCTATGGGGGTAGGGGTAAGGTATTGCGATTCCCGCTCGCGGCCAACACCAGTGATGATTATCTGAACCAGTCATGCGCCTCCCCTAGATTGACTCAGCCTCAAATGAGTACCTGGTACGATGTGTAAACATCACCACCGGGGAGACATAGGGTGGCCGGGCCACCCACAACCTCGTGTGCCGTGCCGGCCTTCATAGATTCTCGCTAAACAGCACTCGCCCCAACAGTCTGTCACAGGCTATGAGGGAGATCATTGTCTTTGTTTGTGTGTGTACGCTCGTATGCGTCCAGTGGAGCGTGCCTGCCTCTCCGATCCGTGCCTCAACGGCGGCACCTGCGCCGAGACGGACGGTGCGTTTGAGTGCACGTGCCCGGCGGGCTGGAGTGGCGAGACGTGCGCGCAGGGTGAGTCCAGCACGCACGAGCACACGCGCACACACACACAAAGACAAAGATCCCTCGTGTAGCTTTGGCAGACTGTCGGGGCAAGCGCCGTTAGCGAGCAGCACCTATGAGGGCCGCCACGGCACACAAGGGGATGGGTGGCCAGTATTACGCCCTGGCCGCCTTTGTCTCCCTGGTGGCGATAATTACACAGCGCACCAGGTACTCATTTGAGGCTGAGTCGACCTAGGGGAGGCCCAGGACCGGTTCAGATAATCGTCACTGATGTTGGCCGTGAGCGGGAATCGAACTCAGGTCGCCGGGTTCGTAACGCAGCGCGCTAACCGCTACACCACCGCTTCGCCCACACACAAACACACACGCGCGCACACACACGCGCGCACACACGCACACACACACGCGCACACACACGCGGGCACACACACGCGGGCACACACACGCGGGCACACACGCACACACACACGGGCACACACACGCGGGCACACACGCGCGCACACACACGCGCGCACACACGCACACACACACGCGCACACACACGCGGGCACACACACGCGGGCACACACACGCGGGCACACACGCACACACACACGGGCACACACACGCGGGCACACACGCGCGCACACACACGCGCGCACACACGCACACACACGCGCGCACACACACGCGGGCACACACGCGCGCACGAGACCGCCAGCGACGTGCCGATTGCTTCCTTCCTCTCGCCCAAAACCGGCCCGAAGCACCCGGCCAGATTCCTGGCGTTTTCGTTTGCACCGTTTAGCGGCGATGGAGGGGCATCGGCGGCAATGGGTTTGCGCTTCCAGGACGCGACTCGCGGTGGGAGGCATTGTGAATTCAATGCCGAATTCGAATGCGGATTTATAGCTCTGGTGTTCATTCCGTTCCTCTGTGGGGGTCATTTCAGGGCTCCAGGATGAATTAAATGTGTACCACTCTCTGAATGGCTATGCTCTGGATGGACTTATTACCACCATAGCAGTGTAGAATGTATAGCGCTGGCCGATGGCTGTGTAAAGGCGATAACGATTTGTTCTAGATTTGAAGCTTTCGGTAAAGTCACGTAGGTAAAAAATAAATGAAAGAAAATTACGTTTTCATTGATTTTATGTATTTTTAACTACGTGACTTTACCGAAAAAAAAAAACAAAGAATATGATAACGATGTGTCTTTAACTGGCGCTTCAATGCCGTAGCATCTCAACACGTGTGATAACGCAATAAAATACATACGGGACATCAGGACGCTGAGCAACAAACTTGGGATGACGCAGGAAACAGAATGAGCGGCTATCAGACGAGACAAGCATTGCCGCACGCTCATCGAGTGGTGAACCACTTTAATTCTCAATCATCATCATCATCATTGTGGCCCATCGCTACGTATTTCTTTCAAACCATGCGAGTGAAACGTGCGTTCGCGGACGGCCCGGCAACACGGTTCCCGCCTCCTCCTTTTGTGCACGGTTGGCTATGTACGCTGCGAGAGAAGCTCAACGCACGTACATTCATACTCGCGACGGTGAGCAGCTTGGAAGGCCGACACTGCCGTCCACCACCGCCGCCGCTGCCTAAAACCCTCACTCCGCCGCGTGGAAGATGTTGCCGCACGCAGTGACTCACGCGTCGATCGCAGAGAGCCGCACCAAGTGACTCACGCGTCGATCGCAGAGAGCCGCACCAAGTGACTCACGCGTCGATCGCAGAGAGCCGCACCAAGTGACTCACGCGTCGATCGCAGAGAGCCGCACCAAGTGACTCACGCGTCGATCGCAGAGAGCCGCACCAAGTGACTCACGCGTCGATCGCAGAGAGCCGCACCAAGTGACTCACGCGTCGATCGCAGAGAGCCGCACCAAGTGACTCACGCGTCGATCGCAGAGAGCCGCACCAAGTGACTCACGCGTCGATCGCAGAGAGCCGCACCAAGTGACTCACGCGTCGATCGCAGAGAGCCGCACCAAGTGACTCACGCGTCGATCGCAGAGAGCCGCACCAAGTCACTCACGCGTCGATCGCAGAGAGCGGTGGCGGAGAGAGAGAGAGGGAACCGCGCGGCGGTAGATGCCGGCGCTGTAATGCTTCCCGCATGTTGTTGCGCAGTGCTGGAATGCGCACGAGAAGTTGCTTTGCGCGCTCATAATTTTTATTTTTTTCCCGCAAACTTTTATGGGAAGTGAGAGCCGTGGATTCAGTTGCTGAAACTGGAAGCTGTTTGCGACTCTGGCAGCAAGCGACATGCATGGCCACCCACACGTGCAGACCCCACCCCCCCCACCCACCTACTGACTGACCCACCCACCTACTGACCTACCTACTTACCAAACTACCATTAGAGTTAGATGAGAGGTAGGAGAGTGTGTGGAGGGGAGTAGAGTGAGATGAGAGGTAGGAGAGTGCGTGGAGGGGAGTAGAGTGAGATGAGAGGTAGGAGGGGGTGAGTCCATGGATGATTGTGTAGACTTTCAGAGCCATCGTGCGGTGTGCTGGGAGCCAGTAACGGGGATCTGAGATGTTACTGTACAGACAGCGCAGGTTCACTTTGCAGAAGTGACCCCTCAGCCCACGTCCTGTGGCACATCACAGATCACAGCCCCGTTAAACGTGGCCCAGAGGGCGGAGAGGGGGGCGGGGTGCTCCCACACTCACTAAAAACAGCCCAACCGGTCTCCCAGGAGCAATCTCTCAAAACAAACCAAGCGTTTCGCCCGCTCGCTCTGCGGAGGTGTAAGAGTCAGCATTTCTTTCAATTATTTTGTGATTACGATTATTATTTTCCCCTAAAACACAGTTGTGCTCGTTAGGACGCAGGCGAGGGAATATCACTTACGCTGGGGGTGGTGGTGGTGGTGGGTGGCAAAACAATAAAACTGCGTCTCCGCTGGTGCTGATTTTGCGTGGACGAGCTTTAGAACCGCAGAGAGAGAGAGAGGAGGATGGGGGAGGAAGGCCACGGTGGCCAACAAACGTTCAACCGAATTGCATCGCATTTCCTGCCTGCTGTTCGAATTCCCATCCGCAGCGGCGTGCGCGCACACTCTCATCTAACCCGGCCGGGGCACTTACGTTTCCAGTCGTGAGCAGGGAGACATATAATTGAGCTCAATCGAATTCAAATGTATTGGTATTCGTATGCAGGTGCTGGGCGAATTATTACATCCGCAGGTTCGCTTGGGGAGTCCTTCATCCAGCGGTGGATTGAGACATTGCTCGTGAAGACCACGCTATTGGTGAAGTCGACTTCCTGCTAAGATTGGCATTGAGGCGATGCTCATCTCGGGTTTCACAAGCCTCTAAGCCAGTGGTGGAAATCCCACGTTCCTACGGCGGGTGTGAGTTCATCCACAGGACAAGCACCGTTGACTTCCCCGCAGACGTGGTCATCGTTTTAGTGACCCTGGAGGGCTGATGGGCTGAATCAACCCCCTCCAGAGAGGAGTTGAACTCGCAAAGCCTTGCCGATTGCGAGCTGCTCGCTCCAGCGCTGAGCAGCCACTTGGTGCTCGCTGGTTTCTGAATCGGAGAGAGCTACGGCCACGGTGTTGTGAGAGACTGGAGGCATCCCCTCCCTGCCACTCAGGAGGCATTGACATGAACACGAACGTGAATGTACCAGAGTGGAAGCGATCGTGTCCTGAGTACGCCCGAGACACCGTGGTATTTCATGACAATTTCTGCCTCTTTGAAGGCAAAATGGACAAGATTGCTTCTCAGTGAGCTGCAGTCCTAATCGGTGGACGCACAGGGCACGAGCATCAAGCCACCCGCTCTTCCATTCGAACGATCGGCCGCGTCCGTAAGAGTGTCCGAAACGTGCATCCTGTAAGTCGTGGGATTGCCCAGTGAGCCGGGTCTATTGCTACCACAGCGCCCCCCCCCCCCCCCCCCCGCCTGTTGCCGGGCAGGAGATGCTTTTAATAGAACCCAGGGAGGAACGATACTGGCGACGCGCGGTGGCACAGCCGGTGATTGCCACCCCCATCCCAACCGCAACCCCTCCCCGCTCCTTCCGAGCCATCCGCCCGCTCTCCTTCTCGCTGGCACGAGAGGGGCGGCGTGAGACGCTCATGGGGAGCGGCAATGTTGGCGGTTAGGCGCGCGGCGCCGAGAAACCTGGCGACCTGGGTTGGATCATTAACGCTCACGGTCAACGCCAGTGACGATTATCTAAAGGCCGGTTCTGGGCCTCCCCTAGGTCGACTCAGGTCTGAAATAAGTACCTGGTGCAGTGTGTAAAAACAACGCCACTGAGGAGACAAAGGCGGTCGGGCGTGTTGTTGGCCACTCTCTCCTTTGTGTACCGTTCGAGCCTTCAAAGGTGCTCGCTGCAAGCACTTGCCCCAACAGTACATTGAGGCTATACGAGGGTGTCTTTGCCTTTGTCCTGTGTAAGCAATGTAGCTCTCGGGTGCACAGGCAGAGCAACTGCACCAGGGCCCACGTGACCAGAGGGGGCCAGGCGCCAGTAGAGTTGCCACCTGTGCTGGTTTTTCGCAGCGTCGTCCTCTTGTTCAGGTTTCTGCCGCTACTGCCCTGGGAAATCTGCGTGGAGTCTTCCCGGGAACGTTAAAGGTCTCGGTTATTATCGGTGGCGGAAGCGGTCGAAACGTCAGCGTAGGAGCGCCGCTATGGAACCTCTCTGTGCGTCCTTTCCCCTCTGCGGAAACACCACCGTAGAATAGGAATGGGAACCGTTGTGCACAGTGCCGGTAGACGCAAGTGTTTGGTGTTGTGACAAGTGTCGCTGTGACATGTGCTGTCGTGTGGCGGCACAGTTCTACCAGCACTGGCTCGCGTAATAATAACAATAAAATACCGCTCAGTGTACGTGCAGTTCTCCCCTCATTCAGTATTATTAGATAGTCATCTTCTTCTTCCCATGATATGTCCTGGTTTTTTTGCACCTCAGAGGTGGCAACCCAGAGACACCAGGCTGGGAAAAGCGGGGGCAGGGGAGGGATTTGGAGAGGGGTAGCCCTGTTTGATTCAACGTACTGGAGCCCCATGCCAAGCACGCTTTGCCACCGTCCTGAGTGGATGTTGCATCCTGTCGCTTGAACCCAGAGCCGCTAGCCACGGTGTGATGCCATGGTGGGATGATTCGGTGGTGTGATGATGCCATGGTGTGATGGTGCCATGGATAACATTGCCAAGCTTTCAACATCACGTCAGATTGCGTCTTGAGGTTGAACGTTGGGTTACGTTACAAAAGTTGTGTATGCTGTGCCGAGGCGCGTTGGCTGAACGCGGCTGCAGCTGTCGCTGGAAATTCTACTGCATTTATAGGAAACTGTGTTTCGTGATTCATAAGAGAAGTTAGTTGGTGTCCCTGCTGCTCTGGTGTCCTGGGAGTGGGGAGATTTACAGGGCTGCGTGTGGAGGGTGAGAGAGAGGAGGAGAATTGTGGGTGGAGGAGGGAGAGGTGAGGCAGATGTGGTGGTAGGGGGCATTGTTTTATAGGCGAGCGGTGACGCAGAATTGAGTTCGATTCCCGGACGAGGCGAAGATTAGTGATGAGTGATATCCGAACCGGTCCTGGGTCACCTCCCTTCACCAACCTGCACTGACTAGCGTGGTGAAGTATGGTCAAATAACTCCCCGGACTGACAATGGCATGCGGAGGCATTCATCCTGCAGTTGGTTAACAATGGCTCGTAATTATTTTATTTTAATAGCCTTTTGAAATGATGCGTCCCTTTTTCAAGGGAGACCTGCATCACGTAAAGAAAATCGCAAATGCAAATATTCTGCAAGAAAAGCAACACGCGATAATGATATGACCTTCATCCAGCAGTGGATTGAGGTGTACAGTATTGTAATATTTTAATGCGTGACAAATCTTAAGTGAGCAAACACACATTTCTGTTAATGCATACAATACTAAAAATATATATTCTGTCTGACGAGCCCACGACTGTGCGCCAAATATCTCCGGCATTGGCACGCAACCATTAAACAATGGGGAGCTTTCCATGAATTAACGACCTCTCAAGTTCACGCGAAGAACTCCTGGCAGGTTCGTAGACCCAAGTGCGACGCATCAGGGATTTTATTTATTTTATCCCTCTAGGACAGGGGTTGCCAACACCAACGTAACAAGAAGATCCGTTGAATTTTTATTTAAAGCTTTCGTGACTGCAGGGATTCATATTCTTGGTTCTTTCAGTAAAGTCACGTAGAAGGGAAACAATACAATAATAAAAATATAAAACAATAAAATTCTCACGACGTTTCGACTGCAACACAAGCAATCATCATCAGGTGTGAAAACCACAGCAAGAATATTTTTTGATGATCATTGCTTGTGTTGCAGTCGAAACGTCGGGAGAATTTCATTGTTTTATATTTTTTATTATTTCATTGTTTCCCTTCTACCTGACTTTACCGAAAGAACCAAGAATAAGAAGATCCGTTGTTTTTTTTTCTCGAAGTCGGTCACAAACTCAGTATTTCAAGGGCCACAATCGCATAATTGTCAACCGGTACGGTTTACCCGTAATATTGTACAGATAAATTGAATTTTCAGATCCATACGGCGTACAGCCGTCACAAACACCGGCACGTGTTTTTGTCTATTTGTTCGTGTTTCTTCCTTGTGATGGGACTTGGTAGGATGAACGTTGAGATTTATAAGGGCACGGGGTGACTAATAAGGTCTGAATTGGCCTGTAATAAGGTAGGGCACTGATAAGGGGTTGACAGGTATGCGACCGCATGAGAATAACGCGACGAAGCAGTCGCTTAAAGAACCACAAGTGGCTCCGTAGCCCCAGGTTCGACCCCTGCTCTCGGACAAAAAAATGTTGTGGGGGGGGGGGGGGGCGATGTTTGGCATCCGCTTTGCCAAGCACGTCGCCTCTAACACAGAGAACCACGGGTCGACCTGCATGTGTTTATACGTCAGTGGGTAAGTCAAAGGTCAATATACGGAAGTGGGACTGTTCCAACAACAACCGCCTATTCGCCACTAAGTGGCGGTGACGTCACCACGACGCTTGTGCCACGCTAGGTGCACTTTGAGGCCACGTGAAGTGTCGAAGGCCCGCTGGCAGGAGGTCACAGAACCAGACCCAGGTGGCATGGGTTGACCCGGGGGTCCCCAACCCCCGGGCCGCGGCCCGGTCCGTGGCCTGTTAGGAACCGGGCCGCACAGCAGGAGGTGAGCAGTGGGCAAGCGAGCGAAACTTCATCATCATCTGTATTGACAGATGAAGCTTCATCATCATCTGTATTGACAGCCGCTCCCCATTGCTCACATTACCGTCTGAGCTCCGCCTCCTGTCAGATCAGCAGCGGCATTAGATTCTCATAGGAGTGCGAACCCTACTGTAAACTGCGCATGCAAGGGATCTAGTTTACGCGCTCCTTATGATAAGTCAGAATCCGACACTTATTTGAGTCCACGCGTGGCCCGCCCATTATTTTATTATTTGCCACTTCCGTCCGCACCTCTTTTCCGCACTGCGCACTTGTCTCAGTCACAGTTTTGGTAAGCCCACAAGCTGCTCACCCCTAGTAGCCACAATGAGTCAAAAACAAACGTCGCTGGAGAGCTTCTTTGAAAAGACCCAATGATGAACCCCCCCCCCCCCCCCCGGTCCGTGAAAAAATTGTCTTCCACGAAACCGGTCCCTGGTGCCAAAAAGGTTGGGGACCGCTGGGTTGACCGACTGTGCACACCTCACTATGCCAACTTTCTGCGTTTTAGTCGCCCGGCGCTCTGTTCGTGGGTAAGTGGGTGAGTGAGTGGGTCAGTGGGTGTGTAAATGGATGAGTGAGTCACTCACTCACTCAAATATCCCCTGTATAGCCTTTAACAGACTATTGGGTAGAATGCTGTTACCCACTCGCACGCCCATTCATCCACTTCCACACCCACTGACCCACTCATTCACACACTCACCCTCTCACACATCCATGCACTCACTTGTTCACCCACTTACACACCCACTCACCCACTTACACACCCACTGACCCACTCACTTCCACACCCACTCACACACTTTAGACACCCAGTCACACACCAAACGGGAGTGGGCAGGTCAAAGGTCAACATGCGAAAGTGGGGCTACTCTAACAACACCGACCCACGTGGCTGCGGTTTGTCACAGACCATGGAGCATCTATTGCTCTGCCAACTCCTAGAAGAGAGAACCATGCACAGTGGAAGACCTTTCCAGGGCTAAAGACTGGGCCATATCAACATCATAAACCATGGTCTATCTAATGCTGGCCATATAATAATGTGTATGTTTCTGTGATGGCAGGTCACATGCAACTTCGATTCGTTATGGATAACGACATTATCCTCGACATATTCAGTGAGAATTCATCCCTGTTTGAGACTGTGGGTATCTAGAAGTCAATGTTTATCTCCGTGAGTGTTTGCAAGTCCTTGGGCTTTGTGAGTCCGAATTCTCTATGCGAGACCAGGGACTTCATTTTAGGTGGATCTCTCCTAATCAACAACCCAGAAAATATATCTGCGCACGGCACACCTCATCCAGTCTAACACTCGCTATGGCCGTGGCCACGACCGCACCTCTATGAGAGAAAGAGCTTCATCATAGCGCATCAGATTCATCCCGGTACAGCTAAATATTCCGGTTCCTGACTCGTCTCTTGCCACCTACTCTCATCTCTACGAGCGACTCGGAAAATACGCGACGAGCTCCGGCCGTTCTCCCACGGCTGTAACCGCCGACGCCCGTGATGTCTGTGCGCGCAGACGAGGACGAGTGCGAGCAGAGCCCCTGTGCCCACGGAGGGGAGTGCGCGAATCAGCCGGGCGGATTCCTCTGCAGCTGTCCTCCCCAGTGGACCGGGCGCACGTGTCTCGTCGGTGGGTGCTTGGAGTCTGCCACCATTCGCATTCACACACACACGCACACACGCACGGAGAGAGAAGCGTGTGAGAGAATGTGTTAGAGAGTGCAAGCCACCAGCCCCCCCCCCCCCCTGAGGCATCAGTGATCCAGAGCCATCGTCGTTCTCATTCCCCACACACACGTCCACTCCGCAGGACCTCGCTCATGCCTCCCATCCGCACCTCCGATTAGCACGGTTGGCTCGGCACGGTGCGAGAGAAGTTCAACATAGATACGTCTGTGCGACAGCTCCCTCATCCACCATAAACCTTCACCCGTAATATTAGATGTATAATAATAATGAGAATTATTACAACTTGTAACGCGCCACCGCATAGTATTCACTCACTCTTGTAGCGGGATGAATCCCTCGCCCTGGCCTCCATCACATCCCATCTTGACCATTGCAACTCCCCGATGCAACGTGCCACACGATGGCTACGCATTGTGAGGGGATTCGCGCTCACAGGCTGTTGCACAGATGGATTCGAGAGCCATTTGGTGTACTGCCAGCTTCTGGCCACCTCGCAGCGAATTATGATCTCGCTTTGCTGCTCCCACTGTCTGGAACGCCCATCCGCCAGTCGTCCGTGCTGTCGACTCCCTGCACCCTGTTCAAGTCCAGGCTCAAAACCTTGATGTTTTTTTTTTTTCCCATCTGCCTATGACGGACCGCCTCTCTTTATGATTTGAATATGTCCGCTGTTGCTGTACAGCATCTTGAGATGCGATCGCGTTCATACGCTCTGTAATTCCACGTTGTATTGTATCGTATCCGCACGTTATCATATGACAGAGGTCAAAGTGCTCCATCGCTCAACCCAAGAAACTGAAATTTTCACATTTATGTGAGTTGGGAACAAGTACCCTCATTGGAAATGCTCAGAGTCCGGATTGTACAGAGACAACATCGCCCCTCCGACTGGCAGGCTAATGCCCACTAACACGCCAAGTATTGAGTCACCCTTTGACACGTGGGAAGGGCTGCCACTGGGGACGTCCTTTAAAATCTACAGAGCACTCTGAGACGCCCCGGCGTATTCAATAGCACAATATATATTTCTCGTTATTTATTAAACCGTAAATTTGTTTTGGGTTAAAGTAAAATATTTATGCGGCATGATGTAGTCTTGTATTTGCAGTCGCAGGCACTTATCATTCACGTGGATAAATTATTTTAAGTTGAATATTTTTTTATATAAACTTTTGCAAATGTGGAATGATGGTATACCTGTCATGTAGAGTTCAATGCAGTTCATGAACATTAATTATTTTCGCATTTTTTCACGCACACCTTTACTATTCCACTTTTATTTGAGTAATTTCCCATCCTTTTTCCTTGTTGGTTTATGGAGCTATGCATAGTCCATGTTTCCTTTGGCAACCCAATGATTTTCGATACCTCTCCTCTCCTTCGATATGTACTCCGTGTGTTATCATACGCAACTTTTAAATCTAGATTGAAAAGTTAACTCTTTAGCACTGCTTTTTGTGTTTAGTTTGTTGTCCTTTCCCGCACCCCTGATTAGCACGGTTGGCTACGTACGGTGCGAAAGAAGTTCAACAAATATACATAGACGGTGACTTTTCCTCTGTTTTAATTTTACCCCTAACCCCCCCACCTGCCACGTTCAGTGCAACTGTCCTGTGCGATGCTCGTTAGCTATTTTATTTTTGTATTGCTCGCATCCATTTCATTAGTTTGTTATCTCTAGGGATGCGAATGTGTTGCCTAGGACAGGTCTCAATTCCCCCAGCTCCTGAACAAGGTCGTTGACGTGCACTCTCTCGTACAGCGTGGAGAGAGCTGAAAAGTGTGCAGGGAAGCGTGGAGAGAGCGAGAGAGACAGGGACAGGGGGGCACGCGGGGAATTACGCCGAGAGACAGAAAGAGGAGGAACACACGCATCAGATACCGAACGCAAATCGCAAACATCACGTTGACTGTGAGGAGAGGAAAGTGGCTGCCAGATCGGATGGTGGCCACGGGGAAATGCTCGGCAATGGAATGGATGGAATAGAAACCAAATGGGGGGAATGTATCCTAGAGAGGATCGCCTCTGCGGAGATGGAGCAATGAGAAAAAGCTCGTGTGCAGGAGTGAGATTAATCACGCGGGAGGGGGCGATGGCTTGCGGAGCTCCTCGTATAGCAGTAGATGGATCATGTATCATGGTGACGTATATTCTGTATGGGGGTTTTCTAATTATAATTATCGGATAGTGTATGCTTTATTTATTTAAAATTAATTCTGTATATATAAAGGATATTGTTATTTTTAAAAATAATTTCTTAGATGTTTCGATTGCTTTAAAATTCGTCCTTTACTCCATCCGCACAAATGATCGTTTCTCCCACGTACTCTAAAAAGGCATTCACTTATCTATTCCTGGCGCCTGCCTCCACTGCTGGGTTCAGATCCTCCGGTAAATCTGCGACAGGCCTCCTCCACACGTGGCTTCCCCTGTTTTGGTTTCCCCCCACAGGTTTCACTTGAAGCCACGTCAACACTCACCCCCTTCAAAGATTAAAAACCATCGAATAAAGTGCCACTTATTTTTTGTTTCATTTTAAGCAAGACTGTGATGTTCAGTAATGCCCCAATTGACGTCTCCCTCCCTCCACCCCTTTTTGAACATCGTTTCGCAAATACGTCGTCACTTTATTTAATACCGCGAGCTTATTCGCGTCGCCTCAACGCCGCACTTACGTCGGTGACAGCATCGTCCATCCTTTCTCGTCATCCTCCACCATCCACCTGTCCTGTAAATCGCTTTGATTGACGTCGTTTTGATATTCGTAGTCGCACCTTTCAGGAACGCATCCCCGACGCAGACCGGGGTATTTCTCGCCACGGTGGCTAGGAGATGTTAACTACCTCGCCTGGTATACAGGAGGTCGTGGGGTTCGATCCCGATCCTGTCATCTGCTGTATATTTTAGAGTTTGTGTGTCTCTCTTCCCGTGGTCGGATTTTCCGGTTTTTCCCTCCACATTTAGAAACATGCGTTTAGAGTATTTGGCTGCTAATAATTTACACGCGATAAGCCACTTTGTTGAGCTATAGTTTGTGACCAAGTCGTTCTGAAAAATAACTCCATTTGTCAATTGGCCTTACCTGCTAAGGTAAGGCCAACTGAAATATTTCTGCATATAACAAAATAAAATAGTAGTAAAACAAATACAATTCACACCAAAAAAGGCGAGGAAACTTTCAATAAGTTGGGCAAGGTGGCCCCAGGGCGCCGATCGCTGGTTCTTCGCTGAATATCGCACCCCCGCTGTGAATTCGACAGACGCCGACGAGTGTGAAGACAACCCGTGCAAGGGCAACGCCAAATTCTGCAAGAACCTGTTTGGTGGATATTATTGCGAGTGCCTGCCGGGCTGGACGGGCCACGACTGT